>NW_027071848.1:423474-428474 GCF_038088225.1 Cyrtonyx montezumae | reverse complement strand
TGTAGGGACAGGAAAAGTTGAAGTGACTTTAGACTAAAAGAGGTGAGATTTAGTCAGGGTATAACAAGGAAATTCTTCGCCATGAAGGTGGTGGGGCCCTGCCAGAAGCTTCCCAGAGGAGTGTGGGTGCCTCATCACTGGCAATGCCCAAGGCCAGGCTGCGTGGGGCTTAGGGCACTGGGCTGTGGGAGGTGTCTCTGCCCACGGAGTGGTTGGAATTGAATGGGTACAAAAGTCCCTTCCAACCCAAACCATTCTGATTCTATTCTGCGATTCTATGACTCTGGGGACCATGAGATGGCGCAGTTCCCCCGAGCATCATGCACGGCTGGCCGCCCCACCCTGGGCATCCTCCCCCAAACTGTCTCCCCAGCTGCGTGATGTGTTAAGGAGCTGCTGCTTTATACACTGTACAACGACATCACCTAACCCCCTTTTCCATTGTTAGGGAATAAGCGAGCTTCTGCGGGACAAGAAAGAGCAATCCAGCATAGTGTGTTTTGCTATTAGCAAGAGTGCCCTTGCAGAGATCGTTTTCCTAAATGGGGCTTAAAGAGGTAAACTGATGACATGTGCATTTATTGTTTTGTTTTGTTTTGTTTTTTTTCCCTGGAAAGCACTACAAGGATATTTTACTAGCTGATAAATAATGAGTGCAAAACATATGGCAGAGGGTGTTGGACTTCTATGTCACATACTCTTATCACCAGGAGTGGGAAGAAAAGGACGGAGGGCTAGGTCCTGGTTGCAGATAGTGTCTAGTGCTGTTTTAGGGTCTTGTTTGGGTTGGTGCAGGGTTGTCAGCCCCAGTGTCCTGGCTGATTTCCAGGCAGAGGGCCTGTGTTGACCCTCCCACAGGTTTTCCATCCATTTGAACAGAATCTAGGTGTTTTTTTTTCTCCCGCTTCCCTTTCTAAGCAGTTGAGTCATCTTGCTGTTGTGTTCAGGTTGCCCCCCCAAAATGGTTGAGTGGTTGCATTTTAGTGGGAAATCTGTGTCTGCTCATGAATTGAAATGCTTTTCTTCAATGCAAGAGAGGACAGCAGGTGTCCTGTGGGCTCCATCCCATGGGTAGAAGTGATCTGGGATACAATGAGCATTTCATCCCCTGGAGACTGTATTTCATAGAGTCATAGAATTGTTTGTCTCTATATCTTGAAAAGTGCAGGATTGGAGCTTTGTGCTGCTCCATGTCAACACCAGCTCCTCCCTTGGCCACATATGCACATTTCCTGCATCTCAGGATGCCCAGAGATCCCAAAGGGTGTAAGTGCTGCCACTGGCCCCAAGGAGAGAGGTTATAAATATCCTTGCAAGGCACATCCACCTCTTCTGGAATGGTTTTGCTATTGTTTTCCAGGCTCAGCACAGTTCCTGCCATATCCCATCACCATTCCTGGAAGTGTCCAAGAACTGTGGAGGTGTATGACTGAGGGACATGGTCAGTGGGTGTGGCAGAGATGGGTTGGGGTTGGATTTGGGGATCAGTGGTTTTTTCCAACCTTAGTGATCCCACCTCCCACAGGACAAACATTTCATCAAGGAAAACACAGAAAGCACAGGAAAGCAGCACAGCTTTGCCTACCCCAGACCACCTACCCCAAATCTGCTGGGTGCTGAGACCTGGAAACAAATGGAATCCCCCATTGGGATATAGGATGGGACAGGTGCAATAGCAGGGACGTGGCTACCCTTGGCATCTCCAGTTGGATTCCTCCTGAGCTTCTCCTTGTGATTCTTCCCCACTGTCCACTGAAGTTTGCTGACTCCTGATTGTGACCCAAGCTCTGCAAACCTCCAAATTCCTCCTTGCTTACACACCACAACCTTTATTTCTTCTAATCAAAGGGCCCCTGATAATTATTAACATATTTAATTATTTTTATTCTGAGTCACTCTGCTCGGGCGTGGAGTGATCACAAAGATCTCCACTACAAAGCCCAGAGCCTGGAGCATTTGCAACACTAAGGAATAACCCATCACATATGGAGCTCCCCATTTTACTTCTCCAGGAAGTCGTGACCCCAGAAAGAATGAAACAAGGCACATTCAGAGAAATGGTTTCAAACTGAAACAGGAGATTTAGATTGGATGTACGATAAAGGACATTTACAATAGAGGTAGTGAAGCACTGGTGCAGGTTTCCCAGAGAGGTGGTGGATGCCCCATCCTTGCAGACATGCAAGGTCAGGCTGGACAGGGCTCTGAGCATCTGATGGAGCTGTTCATTGCAGGAGAGGTGGACTAGATGGCCTTTAAAGGTCCCCTCCAAATCAAATGATTCTATGGTTCTGTGATTCTACAGCCAAAGTGGGGAGGTGCTGACCCCGGAGCAGAGCTGGCTCATCTGAACTGTGCTCTGCCCATCCAGTTCCCAGCTGGGATCTGTCTGTCTATCCCCACAAATATCACACCCCTCCATCCCTGCCCATAGCTCGGGAGAGGCAATCAGAGCACACTGCAATTAGCACTGTTTGGTGAGGAAACTCCAAATTCTACACTTCCACATGATTTATGAGGTTCCAGGCTGCAGTCATTCTCATTTCTAGTGGTCTGTACATGGTGAGCTGCCCAGATTTTCCTTTCCTGCTATCCATCAGGGCTTTGCAGGGCAATCACTGCTTTTGGTGAATACCCCTTTGAGAGACCAGGATCACTTTGTGCCTCCCACCCCATCATTGCAAAGTTCTTGTGCACCCCCAAACCTGTGGAGAGAAAAGGGATAGAAGCTCTGTAAAAGTAGAAACTCAACTCTGGGCATGCAGACCCATAATACTCCTCGTGCATCATAGAATTGCAGAATGGTTTGAGTTGGAAGTGGGGGGGGGGGGGGGGGGGGGGGGGGGGGGGGGGGGGGGGGGGGGGGGGGGGGGGGGGGGGGGGGGGGGGGGGGGGGGGGGGGGGGGGGGGGACCAGCAGCTCACCAGGTGCTCAGGGGCCAGCCAGGCGCCAGGGGGGGGGAGCATCCTTGTTGGTCTTGGGTCCATCCTGGGCTCCAACCTGGGTGGGCTGGGTCCTGCTGGAGGGGGGGCGGGGGGGGGGGGGGGGGGTGGGGGGGCGAGGGGGGGGGGAGTCCGAGGGAGGAGGAGGGCGGGAGGAGGGGTCGGGGAGGGGGGGGGGGGGTGGGGGAAGCAGGTCATGGTCTATGGGACTGTCTTGTCCTGAGCCTCCCACCATCAAAAGAATCAGCATCACTGTCAAGCAGGAATTCTTTTAACTCCCTGTCCTGACAATGGAGTAGGGTTGCATTAGGCAGATCTATAGAGCTGAGGATGAGAAATGCAAGGATAACAAAAGAGGAACTGGAAAAAAAAAATCGCATTAAGAAAATCTAGGCACTTGTTGAAATCTTTATTTGAGAATAAGGTTTTGGTTAAATGCATCTATAAATGTTTATGCAGAGAGAGAGTGAAAGAGGCAGAAAGAAAGAAGTTTCAAAAACAAAGAAGTTTTAAGCAAATCTTTTAACAAAAGCCAGAACACTGATGCTCCTTCTTAAAGAACATAAGATAAGGGCTGCCTCTCCTTTCCTGGAGGGAAAAGGTTGGAAAATAGTCATCAGGCTGTTCCTTCCAAGGTCAGGCTCTTGCTCAGAAAGCCTTCTTTCTTTGCTTTCATTTGCTCTGAAGAATTTTATCAGCATTTTCATTCATTCCAATAGTATCAGCACTTCTTTTCCCTTGGCTGTTTTCACTGCATACTCCAAGAAGCAGAACTGGTGTCCTGGAAAGACTTCTCCTCACCAAGTCCTGTTTCCAGTCCCAGTGGACTCGCAGTGTTGGTGTTGCCTCACCCATCTTAAGTCCAGAGAAGCTGTGAGTGCTTCACTCCTGGAGGTGTTCAAGGCCAGGTGGATGGAGCCCTGGGCAGCCTAATCTAGGGGCTGATCTATTGGTTGGCAACCCTGTCAATGGCAGGGGGTCAGAACTCGATGATCTTTGAAGTCCCTTCCAACCCAAGTCATTCTGTGACCCTATGAAGTTGTGTGAGTCCATGCAACCCCCAGGGCAGGGAAGACTGGGCTTTGTTAACAAAATAAGGACTCCTCTTGCTTAGAGATGCTGCAAACTGGGATGAGTGCTGAAGGAGAGAGCAGTGCCAAGCCCTGTACGCAGACTGTCCCAAAGCCAGACCCTACAGCAAGCCATGGATGCTACAGAAACCCTTGGGATTAGTGGCCAGGGGACAGAAGTGCAGGAGGTGGGATAGAGTATTGCTCCAGCTTGCTCCATCAGACAAATTCCCATTGGAATGTAAATGTTTGGAAAGTCTCAGCAGCTGAGCATGTTCTCAGGACATCTCAGGATCTTGAAACCTCTGTGTTATTTGAGCCTGGGCTATTTTTGATCCAGTTGGGCTGTCTGAGTTAATTCCTAGCTTGCACAAGCAGCTGTCCTGGGAAAATGGAGAGGTTGAGATGAAAGACCTGAGGCTGTGGCTGCTTCATTGCTGCTGCTGCTGGGAGCAGCTCTGTGCCATCGCAAGCCTCTGCTCCCACCACTCCCAGCCCCTCCTCAAACCTCCAGACAAAGCTCCTTTATTGCAAGGCCAGAGCAGGGAGGGGAAACACAGGGCCATGAAATCTGCAGCTATATTAAGCCATGGAAAACCACAAGAATAAGTTCCTGCAATCCCAGCCAACACCGAAACCTGTCTGCTGACTTCCTCTCCAAACCCAATCTCAAACCTGACCCAGGTGGGAAAATGCCTGTGGTTGTGGCCTCTGAAAACACAAAGCTAGGCATGTATCTGATCATTTGATTGCAAAGCTCTGCACTGCAATTTGCTCTGCTCTGCAAAATAACAAAGCCAAGACGCTGCAGGTAACAGCCAGGCCAAGAAGTCTGCGAGTTTCATTCCCTACAAGTGAGTTTTGGCACAGTAGCTACTTCACACCCAATTAATTACTTCAGCACCAGATTATACTTGCAGGCTCCATAGGAGTGATAATAGGAACCAATTAAATTAATTTATATTTACTTTGTAAGCATATTTTCCTT
>NW_027071848.1:338895-423374 GCF_038088225.1 Cyrtonyx montezumae | reverse complement strand
TGCCCAGGGAGGTGGTGAAGTAACCATCCCTGTAATTGTTCCAGAAAGGGATAGATGTCCCATTGAGTGACATGGTTTAGTGGTAGGTGGTAAAGGGTGGGGGTGGATTTGGTGATCTTAGTGGTCTTTCCTACCTTAATGATTCTATGAATGCTCACATTGCTGGCATAGAGACAACTGAGATACTTAAGTATATGCTCTGGAAGGTGTTCTGGTGAGTCACATAGGTCACAACATTTCAAATTGTTTTGTTCAGCTCTGTCTGTTGCCACACACACAAAGTACATTTGGGAGCTTAATGCTAGAGCTGGCAGGGAGGGAGATGGGGAGGGAGCAGAGAAGGTTTTCTTGGATCACTTTCACCTCCAGGCTGGTATCTTACAGAACACCTTGCAGCTCACATCTCTGATGAAGCACCAAGTCAGGAAGCTTGGCAGCAGCAATCAGTCCCTCATTTGCTTTAAAAACCTTCCCTAATTTCAGTAAGAACCACTGAACTCAAAGTGAGAGATCGTATCCAAGGTGGATGCTGAAGGCGAGGATGCAGAAGAGAGTTTGAGAAAAGCTTCTAAGCAGGCTTCAAAATGACATGAAAAAAGTTCCTTTGGCTGTGTTTCAGATGTTTCCCACACTCTTCCCTCTTGGCCTTGTGAGTTGCTTATACAGAAGGACAGCTACATCTATGCTTTGTTAGGAGTTCAGATTTAGGATGCTGTAAATCTCCAAATTATTTCTTATTCCATCTGTGCTTTAAATGGTTTTTACAGTGCCAGGAACTATGAAGAGGAGTCAGCGATGGACAGCTACTCTGTGTAACTTTGTCAACAATATACAGTGATCTTTGTTATGGAAGACATCGGAAATGAAGTCTGAAGGGCAGAAGGTGGAATAAGTAGAGCAAGAGGAGTGCTGACAGAACTGATTGTGCATCAACAATTCAATGCAAGGCAAAGAAGCCAGTGATTTTTTCAGGCTATCTCCCCTTGTATAGTTAGAATAAATGTTATACCCAATGACCTGCCTATCTAGGTTGGTGCAGAAGCACCAGAAAAATGAAGGCAAGCGGGGAAAGGTCACCAGGAGTAAACAGGTCATGTGAAGGCTTGGATTCAAGTCAAGTTTAGCAGTCTAAGAGTTTCAAATAGGCATAGTTGTCTGGACATCACCGTGGTGCTGAACAGGCTACCAGAGAAGTTGTAGATGATCCCTGAAGGTGTTGAATGGGTAGCATGCACAGAGCCTAGAGCCTGACCTGGAGCATCTAGTGATTGGCAACCCTGCCTGTGGCAGAAGGGTTGGAACTTGGTAATCATTGAGGTCTCTTCCAACCCAGTTCATTCTGTGATTCCATGGTGCATGGAAAAGTGAACTGTTGTAGATGGGCATCTTTGAGGTGGGCTTGCTTTGCCTCACTAATTCCTTGCTCTCCATTTTCATTGCTTGGCAGCACTATCTGACTATCTCGTGCTTGGCTTAATGCATTGAAAAAAAAAACAACCCTCCATCAGAGGGAAAAAACAGGAAAATGCAGGCATGAATGCCCAAGTGACATCTTGTGAGAGACACAGCCCCCATAATCAGCTGTGAGAAGGGTGAGAACAGGAGGCTGAAAGGAGGGCTGCCTCGGGTGCCAAGCAAGAGAGATTATTTGGAGTGGATCAAGAGAAAGGGAAGCAGGAGGTGATAATGTGGGACAGCCCTTCCCCAGGATGGGATCTGCATGGAAGCAGCAGGAGCCCCAGAGACCAGGGCTCTTACAGCAGGAACAGGGGAAAAAGCAGTACATTACCTCTAGGGAACAGTCCCAGAGCAGGCAGGGGTCATCTGTACTGATCAACACCTCTAGCTCATGTTTCTTATTGTTTTAGAAAGAACAGTGGTTCATTTGGAGACTGTAGGGATTATTGTCAAATATTTGACTCCAGCACAAGAGGGTCCAGAGAAGGCCATGAAGATGCTCAGCACCTCACTCCTATGGAGTGGCCTTCCAGTGCCTAAAGAGGGTGCAGGAGAGCTGGACTGGGATTCTTCGTCGGAGGTTGTAGGGACAGGAAAAGTTGAAGTGACTTTAGACTAAAAGAGGTGAGATTTAGTCAGGGTATAACAAGGAAATTCTTCGCCATGAAGGTGGTGGGGCCCTGCCAGAAGCTTCCCAGAGGAGTGTGGGTGCCTCATCACTGGCAATGCCCAAGGCCAGGCTGCGTGGGGCTTAGGGCACTGGGCTGTGGGAGGTGTCTCTGCCCACGGAGTGGTTGGAATTGAATGGGTACAAAAGTCCCTTCCAACCCAAACCATTCTGATTCTATTCTGCGATTCTATGACTCTGGGGACCATGAGATGGCGCAGTTCCCCCGAGCATCATGCACGGCTGGCCGCCCACCCTGGGCATCCTCCCCCAAACTGTCTCCCCAGCTGCGTGATGTGTTAAGGAGCTGCTGCTTTATACACTGTACAACGACATCACCTAACCCCCTTTTCCATTGTTAGGGAATAAGCGAGCTTCTGCGGGACAAGAAAGAGCAATCCAGCATAGTGTGTTTTGCTATTAGCAAGAGTGCCCCTTGCAGAGATCATTTTCCTAAATGGGGCTTAAAGAGGTAAACTGATGACATGTGCATTTATTGTTTTGTTTTGTTTTGTTTTTTTCCCTGGAAAGCACTACAAAGATATTTTACTAGCTGATAAATAATGAGTGCAAAACATATGGCAGAGGGTGTTGGACTTCTGTGTCACATACTCTTATCACCAGGAGTGGGAAGAAAAGGACGGAGGGCTAGGTCCTGGTTGCAGATAGTGTCTAGTGCTGTTTTAGGGTCTTGTTTGGGTTGGTGCAGGGGTGTCAGCCCCAGTGTCCTGGCTGATTTCCAGGCAGAGGGCCTGTGTTGACCCTCCCACAGGTTTTCCATCCATTTGAACAGAATCTAGGTGGTTTTTTTTTCTCCCGCTTCCCTTTCTAAGCAGTTGAGTCATCTTGCTGTGTGTTCAGGTTGTCCCCCCAAAATGGTTGAGTGGTTGCATTTTAGTGGAAAATCTGTGTCTGCTCATGAGTTGAAATGCTTATCTTCAATGCAAGAGAGGACAGCAGGTGTCCTGTGGGCTCCATCCTATGGGTAGAAGTGATCTGGGATACAATGAGCATTTCATCCCCTGGAGACTGTATTTCATAGAGTCATAGAATTGTTTGTCTCTATATCTTGAAAAGTGCAGGATTGGAGCTTTGTGCTGCTCCATGTCAACACCAGCTCCTCCCTTGGCCACATATGCACATTTCCTGCATCTCAGGATGCCCAGAGATCCCAAAGGGTGCAAGTGCTGCCACTGGCCCCAAGGAGAGAGGTTATAAATATCCTTGCAAGGCACATCCACCTCTTCTGGAATGGTTTTGCTATTGTTTTCCAGGCTCAGCACAGTTCCTGCCATATCCCATCAACATTCCTGGAAGTGTCCAAGAACTGTGGAGGTGTATGACTGAGGGACATGGTCAGTGGGCGTGGCAGAGATGGGTTGGGGTTGGATTTGGGGATCTTAGTGGTTTTTTCCAACCTTAGTGATCCCACCTCCCACAGGACAAACATTTCATCAAGGAAAACACAGAAAGCACAGGAAAGCAGCACAGCTTTGCCTACCCCAGACCACCTACCCCAAATCTGCTGGGTGCTGAGACCTGGAAACAAATGGAATCCCCCATTGGGATATAGGATGGGACAGGTGCAATAGCAGGGACGTGGCTACCCTTGGCATCTCCAGTTGGATTCCTCCTGAGCTTCTCCTTGTGATTCTTCCCCACTGTCCACTGAAGTTTGCTGACTCCTGATTGTGACCCAAGCTCTGCAAACCTCCAAATTCCTCCTTGCTTACACACCACAACCTTTATTTCTTCTAATCAAAGGGCCCCTGATAATTATTAACATATTTAATTATTTTTATTCTGAGTCACTCTGCTCGGGCGTGGAGTGATCACAAAGATCTCCACTACAAAGCCCAGAGCCTGGAGCATTTGCAACACTAAGGAATAACCCATCACATATGGAGCTCCCCATTTTACTTCTCCAGGAAGTCGTGACCCCAGAAAGAATGAAACAAGGCACATTCAGAGAAATGGTTTCAAACTGAAACAGGAGATTTAGATTGGATGTACGATAAAGGACATTTACAATAGAGGTAGTGAAGCACTGGTGCAGGTTTCCCAGAGAGGTGGTGGATGCCCCATCCTTGCAGACATGCAAGGTCAGGCTGGACAGGGCTCTGAGCATCTGATGGAGCTGTTCATTGCAGGAGAGGTGGACTAGATGGCCTTTAAAGGTCCCCTCCAAATCAAATGATTCTATGGTTCTGTGATTCTACAGCCAAAGTGGGGAGGTGCTGACCCCGGAGCAGAGCTGGCTCATCTGAACTGTGCTCTGCCCATCCAGTTCCCAGCTGGGATCTGTCTGTCTATCCCCACAAATATCACACCCCTCCATCCCTGCCCATAGCTCGGGAGAGGCAATCAGAGCACACTGCAATTAGCACTGTTTGGTGAGGAAACTCCAAATTCTACACTTCCACATGATTTATGAGGTTCCCAGGCTGCAGTCATTCTCATTTCTAGTGGTACATGGTGAGGCTGCCCAGATTTTCCTTTCCTGCTATCCATCAGGGCTTTGCAGGCAATCACTGCTTTTGGTGAATACCCCTTTGAGAGACCAGGATCACTTTGTGCCTCCCACCCCATCATTGCAAAGTTCTTGTGCACCCCAAACCTGTGGAGAGAAAAGGGATAGAAGCTCTGTAAAAGTAGAAACTCAACTCTGGGCATGCAGACCCATAATACTCCTCGTGCATCATAGAATTGCAGAATGGTTTGAGTTGGAAGTGACCTTTAAAGGTCACATAGTCCATCTCCCCTGCAGCGAACAGGGGCACCAGCAGCTCAACCAGGTGCTCAGTGCTCCATCCAGCCTCCAAGGGTGGAGCATCCTTGTTGGTCTTGGTCCATCCTGGCACCAACCTGGGTGGGCTTGGTCCCTTCTATGTGGGCTCCCTTCTCTGTGACCACAGGGATTCCCCAAAATGGAGAGAAGCAGGATCATGGTTCCTATGGGACTGTCTTGTCCTGAGCCTCCACCATCAAAAGAATCAGCATCACTGTCAAGCAGGAATTCTTTTAACTCCCTGTCCTGACAATGGAGTAGGGTTGCATTAGGCAGATCTATAGAGCTGAGGATGAGAAATGCAAGGATAACAAAAGAGGAACTGGAAAAAAAAAATCGCATTAAGAAAATCTAGGCACTTGTTGAAATCTTTATTTGAGAATAAGGTTTTGGTTAAATGCATCTATAAATGTTTATGCAGAGAGAGAGTGAAAGAGGCAGAAAGAAAGAAGTTTCAAAAACAAAGAAGTTTTAAGCAAATCTTTTAACAAAAGCCAGAACACTGATGCTCCTTCTTAAAGAACATAAGATAAGGGCTGCCTCTCCTTTCCTGGAGGGAAAAGGTTGGAAAATAGTCATCAGGCTGTTCCTTCCAAGGTCAGGCTCTTGCTCAGAAAGCCTTCTTTCTTTGCTTTCATTTGCTCTGAAGAATTTTATCAGCATTTTCATTCATTCCAATAGTATCAGCACTTCTTTTCCCTTGGCTGTTTTCACTGCATACTCCAAGAAGCAGAACTGGTGTCCTGGAAAGACTTCTCCTCACCAAGTCCTGTTTCCAGTCCCAGTGGACTCGCAGTGTTGGTGTTGCCTCACCCATCTTAAGTCCAGAGAAGCTGTGAGTGCTTCACTCCTGGAGGTGTTCAAGGCCAGGTGGATGGAGCCCTGGGCAGCCTAATCTAGGGGCTGATCTATTGGTTGGCAACCCTGTCAATGGCAGGGGGTCAGAACTCGATGATCTTTGAAGTCCCTTCCAACCCAAGTCATTCTGTGACCCTATGAAGTTGTGTGAGTCCATGCAACCCCCAGGGCAGGGAAGACTGGGCTTTGTTAACAAAATAAGGACTCCTCTTGCTTAGAGATGCTGCAAACTGGGATGAGTGCTGAAGGAGAGAGCAGTGCCAAGCCCTGTACGCAGACTGTCCCAAAGCCAGACCCTACAGCAAGCCATGGGATGCTACAGAAACCCTTGGGATTAGTGGCCAGGGGACAGAAGTGCAGGAGGTGGGATAGAGTATTGCTCCAGCTTGCTCCATCAGACAAATTCCCATTGGAATGTAAATGTTTGGAAAGTCTCAGCAGCTGAGCATGTTCTCAGGACATCTCAGGATCTTGAAACCTCTGTGTTATTTGAGCCTGGGCTATTTTTGATCCAGTTGGGCTGTCTGAGTTAATTCCTAGCTTGCACAAGCAGCTGTCCTGGGAAAATGGAGAGGTTGAGATGAAAGACCTGAGGCTGTGGCTGCTTCATTGCTGCTGCTGCTGGGAGCAGCTCTGTGCCATCGCAAGCCTCTGCTCCCACCACTCCCAGCCCCTCCTCAAACCTCCAGACAAAGCTCCTTTATTGCAAGGCCAGAGCAGGGAGGGGAAACACAGGGCCATGAAATCTGCAGCTATATTAAGCCATGGAAAACCACAAGAATAAGTTCCTGCAATCCCAGCCACACTGAACCTGTCTGCTGACTTCCTCTCCAAACCCAATCTCAAACCTGACCCAGGTGGAAAATGCCTGTGGTTGTGGCCCCTGAAAACACAAAGCGAGGCATGTATCTGATCATTTGATTGCAAAGCTCTGCACTGCAATTTGCTCTGTTCTGCAAAATAACAAAGCCAAGACGCTGCAGGTAACAGCCAGGCCAAGAAGTCTGCGAGTTTCATTCCCTACAAGTGAGTTTTGGCACAGTAGCTACTTCACACCCAATTAATTACTTCAGCACCAGATTATACTTGCAGGCTCCAATAGGAGTGATAATAGGAACCAATTAAATTAATTTATATTTACTTTGTAAGCATATTTTCCTTTGGTAAATCTTTGCTTTAATTTGACAGATTGGACTCCAGTATTTTGTTTTTGTTACAAGATATGGTCCTAAATCCAGAGGAACAAATCCAAACCTGTAAAGTGAAGGGGTATTTCCCTTTCAGGTTTAAAAACATATAGAGCAGGAATTTTTTTTTTTTTTTTAAAGAAAAAAGAGAGAATGGATGCACGTGCCCAGACTAATAAAACATACTGTGAAATGTATGGGGAGGTACTGTCACAAGTGTCTTCCTAGAACAACAAAGTCATCATTAAATCAGTGCAGATGAGAGATGAGGAGCCTGGGTGATGCAAAGTCCCCAGAATGCACCAGGGCCTGGTTCTTGTGCTGTCACCTTACCCATAAGTGAGCCATTTACAAACCATTGCAATATCTCATGCATATCTCAGGCAACAACCCTAAAAAAGCACGTTCTTTACTTCCTTTTCCAGCCTTCAGTGGTTCACAAAGTGAAATTCTTTTCACCCCAGTGAAAGCTCTCCTGAAATGTTTAGACACCATTCTCCTCTCCTCTCCTCTCCTCTCCTCTCCTCTCCTCTCCTCTCCTCTCCTCTCCTCTCCTCTCCTCTCCTCTCCTCTCCTCTCCTCTCCTCTCCTCTCCTCTCCTCTCCTCTCCTCTCCTCTCCTCTCCTCTCCTCTCCTCTCCTCTCCTCTCCTCTCCTCTCCTCTCCTCTCCTCTCCTCTCCTCTCCTCTCCTCTCCTCTCCTCTCCTCTCCTCTCCTCTCCTCTCCTCTCCTCTCCTCTCCTCTCCTCTCCTCTCCTCTCCTCTCCTCTCCTCTCCTCTCCTCTCCTCTCCCTCTCTCTCTCTCTCTCTCTCTCTCTCCTTCTCTCTTGGCTAAGAAATGAGAAGATAAACCTCTGAATAAGGTTTTTTCTTCATGGGGAGGATCTGGGCTTAGGCCTCTGCCTTCCTCTGTTCTTGCAGTAATAGGGACATAGTGGGGAAAACCTGAGGGACAAAAGTCAAGTGGCTCACCAAAGAGTCCAAAGCAGCTTAAATGGCTTTGGAAAGCAATTGAGCTCCTTTTGGGCTCTGGAAATTTGCTACTTCCAATGTTGCTGCTTCCTCAGCCTAGCATAGCACATGGATTTTATAGCCATAGAGTTGCTACTCATTTTTCACCCTCTGGATGGTGATTTATGGCTTCTGGAACAAAGGTTAAACCCTCTTCCTCTCCTTGTTAGTACTATTTCACACACTTCACACAGCTGAGGGCTGTTGTACTCAGAAGTGTTCCTTGGCCGAAATCCCACAAAATCCAATTTACTCTTCATTTTGGATCTCCCATGCTTTAATTCTGGGAGATGCGTGGGTATCTCATCTCAGCAGACCCATCACCACAAAGTCTCCAGTGCAATGCAGTAGAGAAAGATCAAAAAAATAACAGCATCTACTGGACAACACAAGTACTCCTACCTCCTTTGGCATGTGCTAGTGAAGCAATAAATCCAAGCTGCTACAGAATGCTGGGCAGATCCCTGCTTTCACTGCATGTGCAAAGGTCCGGGTCCCATCCATTGTAACCCATGAGGATGGGCAGCTGCGGGTGGTCGGTGTCCTGAGCCCAGGGTGCAGTTCTCCATCCACAGAAAGACACTTAACTGCATTACCACCACACCCCATGAGCCATTGTTGTACTTGGCGTGCTCTTTTGCCAGATGCAGGTTTTCTGTTTTAAGGGAAAACTCAAAAATGAGAACTATGTAAGCAGAGATCTGTGGGCTGAGCTACCATTGGGCAAGGCAGCGATAGCCATGAGAGCTGAAATCAGTCTGCACAACATGCAGGTTCTGCTTTTTATCCTCTGTGAACTCCATTAGATTGACTGAGAATATCATTCATGCTCATGGAATCATCAAGATTGGAAAAGACCTCTAAGACCATCCAGTCCAACCATCCACCTATCACTAATATTTCCCACTAAAGCATGTCCCTCAGTACAACACCTAAATGTTTCTTGAACACCTCCAGGGGCTGTGACTTCGTGACTTCAGTGGGCAGCCTGTTCCAGCCCCTGACCTCTCTCTTGGAAAAGTGTTTCCTAATGTCCAACCTGAATCTCCTCTGGCACTAGTTGAGGCCACTCCTTCTCATCCTATTTCTAGTAACATGGGAGAGGAGGCCGATCTCCACCACGTCACAACCTCCCTTCAGGTAGACACTCATCTGGTTACTGCAGTTGTATTTGTATATCCTTTAACACAAGAGAAGAGAACTAGCCAGTATGTGGCAGAGGAACCTTTCAGTACCTAAAGAGAGACTATAAGAGGATTGGCCTCTTTTCTCAGGTGACAGTGATAGGACAAGAGGTGATGGCCTTAAATTGCACCAGGGGAGGGTGAGGTTGGATATTAGGAAAAATTTCTTCTCTGAAATATTGGCAGTGCATTGGAACAGAGTGCCCAAGGCGGTGGTGAAGTCACCATCCCCAGAGGTGTTCAAGAAAGGAGTAGACATCACACTGAGTGACATGGTCTACCGTAGTCACAGACATGGTCGATGGTTGGACTGGATGATCTTAGTGGACTTTCCTACTGTAATGATTCTATGATTCTTTGATTCTGTGCTCCTATTGGTGATCTCCCTCTCCCCAACCCTATCCGTGACCCCATAAGAGAAATGTTCACACATCTCAGACCTGAAACCACAAAGCAAATCCAGCCCTGAAGTCTTATTACCTGCTTGGTCTGTGCAGTGTCATGTATGAGGTGGTTCTGGGATGTGCACAGCAAGCCATGAGGTTATCACTTTCTCAGCTCTATATCTTCATCATCTTCTTTGGAAGCCTCTTATGAGCCCTGAATGTGTGCCTGTCTCTTTCTCTGACTTCTGCAAAGCTGGTTTCTGCCTCAAAAGATCTGGGAGATGAGATGATGGTATCAAACAACACAAACATTTTAATGCTGGCAAGGGTCCACATCAGACTGAGAAAACAAGGCTGTTGTTTCAAGGGTTGTTTGAATTCTTGCTTCTTCACCCTCTCCCTGCTTAGGTCCCCTCAGGTGCATTAACTGTACCAATAAAAATCTGTTTTGTCTGTTGTCCAAGCTATTGCTATGTCACCATATTTTGAAAAACTACCTCTCAAGAAAGGTGAAAAGTCACCAAAAAAGTGTAAAAGGCTCAGAAAAACATGTCTTGTGCTGGATCTCCACTTGCTTGCCCCACCAGGGGAAGGTCAAAAGGAAGCTCAAGAGAGGTAGAAGTTTGTCCTCAAGAGAAAACACCCAGAGGCAACAGAGCCTCGTAGTCTACCTGAGGTCCAAGGCTGGAACCTAAAAGCAGACATATTTCATTTCAAAATGAGGCCCAGAGCTTTAACAATGGGAATGATTAAGTGTTGAGACAAAATACCAATGAAAGTAGTAGATTCTTCCTCTTCAGATATTTTCAAATTGTGAGCAGATGCCTGCTGGAACAGAGGTTTTAGCCAAGCACAAGTTATTGGGTTCCTTATTGGAGTATGCAATTTTATGGTCCATATTATATGGAGCTCAGAATAGATGATCTTACGGCCCACTGTGAATTTTAAAATCTATGAAACAGGTAGTTCTGGATCGAAAGGAGACAGATTTCCTCTGGATTTGTGTCTTGAGGCTGACTGACTTTGCTTCCTAAGAAGACACACAAAATATGATTGAAGCTTTTCTCCTTGAACAGACGCGCTGTTAAAAATGCAGACTTCGTTTCCAAGTTGAATTTGTCTGGCCTCAGTGTGATTGTTTATGGGTCTGCTTGACTGGCTAGCAAGTCTTGCTCTCAGAGGAATCCCAAGCAAAGTCTCTTTGGCCTCTGCTTTCCATGCAGTGTAGTTGAACTCAGCCAACGCAGTCGAGTACTATTATAGAAGGACAGACAGATATGAGCATACAGACATGCCCACAGTCTGGTAGAGAGGAGCATGCAATAGCTTCATTTCTTCAAGCTGAAAATAGAGGATAACGGAAGTTAAAATTAGATGAAATGAAAATTGATTTCTAAAGATAGAAGTGGATACATGGAAGAACATCCTTAGTCAAAGCAGTTGCCTCTGGTAGTGGCGGATGACTCCAGAGATCTTGTCATGTCCTTTGGGGTTACAGAATACATATTTGTGTCAACCTGATTTTATATACTCTGGGATCTGTAAAGTGCAAGAGTCATTCAGTGCAGAAATTTGGTCCCTACTCAGTTTTCATGAGGGACGGGCAGCTCACCTTCTAGAAATAAAAGCTCACTAGGTATTCACTGTCCACACTGTCTGAGCCAGTTAGGATTCAATTAAGAGCATTTCTAGGCTGTATTTTAGGAGCCAGTTTGTCAAGATCCCCTTGGGGTTCTTGGGATAAACCTTTCTGTCTCAGTGTCATGCTGGGTGGAATAGCTTTGCTCTCTGAAGGAATCCATCTCCCTGTCTTCTTGCACCCACCCTCCCACAGGCACAAGGACTAGCTGATTTTTGGTATGTAGCAATAACAATTTGTCAGGATGCCAAGTTCAAAGCCTCTAACCTGCTGCCAGTGAGGAGCCCAAGAGTGAGGTCACAACTCATCTCAGACTTCTGACCTCCCAGTCACATCCGCCATTACTGGATCAGAGAAGAGAAGTAGAAGGGCTTATTTTGAAAGGTTTTAGGTTTCAGGTGAGGTCAACAAAAGATTTGCCCAGATGGAAGAAATCAAGGGGACAATATGGAGCATATTAGGGAAGATGAAAGGCGTTGTGTAAAGCAATCTCCTCCTTAGCCTAGAAAAGAAAGTCTCACTACCAGTTTAACATTCCGTTAATGACAACGAAGTCTGAGCCATCAGGAGAAACCAGGCATTGTCCTACAAAAAGTACAGAATCATAAAGTATCCCAGGTTGGAAGGGACCCATAGGGATCACTGAGTCCAACTCGAGCTTAGAAAATCAGTGATGTTGCTGGGATTTTCAAAGGCTCCTACCCAGAGTATTATCCAACCTCTTAAGCCATTGTGATTTAGATGGTTTTGAAAATCACATGAGTCTCTCTGCACTTTGAGGATGATAAACTCGTTCTGTGGGCTCTACTACTACTGCTGTGTACTCAGAAATTTTGTATAATGTGAGCCACATGGAAATCAAACCTGTTTGCACAGCCAAGGCATTCACACAGCATCCAGGCAGGTTCCCAGCCCAGCAGCCACCTAACGGACCTGATATCATTGGTTCACTCTGCAGAGGTTTGTCCACAGCCAATTATAGTGATCTGGACATTTCTCTAGCAGGAGGTGAAGCATCCTATCAGAGATGTGACTGTGCTCCTGGGAGATGAGCAGAGTCATCCTCTCCCCCAGGCTTCTCCCTGGTGTGCTTTGCCTTCATGTGCTTTCCTGCAGCTCATTTCCACCCAGACTTGACCCATTCTTTGTGTCCTAGCAGTGTTGGAGCACTGGTGAATCCAAAGGTGGGAACATGCCACTTGTATTAAAAGAAAATTATGTTGGTGGTCATATCTATATATCATCTGTTAACAAGGTTACACTGATAGATGACTTTTTCCTGAGATAATAAGATAAACTGCGTGGAAAAAAAAGAAGACAGAACACACTGATGGTTGTGGATGTTGTAGAGTCTCCCTCTATGGAGATATTCATGATCCATTTGGATTCCTATCTGTGCAACCTATGTGTACCTGCTTTAACAGAGGGGTTGGACTCAACGATCTCTTGAGGTCCTTTCCATTCCCTGCAATTCTGTGATTCTGAATACGAATAAGACAGAAGTCTTATTGATTCAAGATAGATGAGACGTAAGTAGTGATGAACATACAGATCCTGGAAAGGGATCCCAGCCTTGAACTTAATTTGCTGCTCTGTATCCAACATACCCTGAAGGGACATGTACCATAGGTCCATTTTCCATTCCCTGGCCTCTGTGCACCAGACTGATCTGTACGTGTCTCTGCTCATTGAAGGAGAGTTGAACAAGAAGATCTTTCAGGGTCCGTTCCAACTGGAATGATTCTATGATTACACAGCTCTCTGACAATTTTGTTAAGTGTTTTGGACACAGGCAAATATGGGGAGATGTGCTGTCACTTTCTCTGAACATGGTGTTATCCAGGCTTCTCTAGCTCATTTTCAGTGTAGAGGCAATAACTGCTTTTTATGGGACTCTCGTATTTGTGTTGCCTTTATCAGTATAAATGCAGATGTTGTTACAGGCATAAATCAAATTAAAGTTTTGACTTCTCCAAACAAGTTCAAACGTGTATCACAGCCATCCTCACAGCCAGTTGTGCTGTTTCTTGGAGTTTTCACAGGTCTGGATAAGATAAATCAAATCTTGTAACAGGCGGAATGGGATATGCATGAAAACAATCTTTCATATGCAAGGAACATTGCAGGTGGTTTGTGCTCAACTCCTTCACTGAAAAATGCCTCCCCCCCCAGTAGAAAAGCCCACCATGTCTCAGGCAGACGACCACTGGACTTACACCAGCAAGATAAGCATGTTTGCTATTGCAGTCCAAAGAACCTTCAACCCGCTGTAGAAATAAGACTACAAATTATCATGACGACGAGTTTTAGCAGGAAATGTGGGTCGCCCTGTCCAAAAATAACAGCAATAGCACAGTGAAAACAGAGCATGGGAGGGGAGTATTATTCGAGATGTGGATTTTTTAATCCCATTTTACTAATCTTATTGGATTTCAGGGGGAATATTAGCAGCACGAGGCACGGTTTTTCTTCAGGAGCTGTTTGAAGAGCCATCTGAATCTCAAATATTTCCCCAGCCAGTGGCACACTGCTGTCTTTCCTACATATCTTGTATTAGCAATGAGAAAGGCACATATTATTATATGTGATTATATGATATATGAGATTTCAAGTACTTTTTCTGAATATCTGATTTCTCAGGAAGGAATTGTGCTTTGCACTCTACAGAAACGCAATGAAAAGATCATTCCTTCCATCACTAACTCATCCTGTTGCACTTGAATTCACTGCTTCCTTAAAACAACAAAAGCTGTTCTTTACTCTCTTCCCATTGCCAAACAGTTGTTTGCTAAAACACTGTCAACCACTGAAATGATAGCTGTGATACAGGAGATGGTGGAAGAAATCCAATCATAGATAATGATTCAGCTAATATCCCAGTGCAGAGTAAGAATGGCAGCTGATGTTCCCCTGAAGTTATGACCCTGGAGGTGTTCAAGAACTGTGGAGATGTGGCACTGATGGGCATGCTGGGGTTGGGTTGGGCTTGGGGATCTTAGAGGTCTTTTCCAACCATAGTGGTTCTATGATGGTACGATTCTAAATCTTCATTGATCCTTCTCCATTCCCTGCTGCACTGATCAATGAAACAATTCAAAAATATTGATATTTCTCATTTTCCTTCATATCTCTTAAGATGAAGAAGTAAAAGTAGGGTTTCCTACATTCCAGCTCTGTATTTGTGCGTGGATTTGGCTGAGGAAATAATTTTCACTCTTCATAGAATGGCAAGCAGGGAAAGATTTACATTTTCCCATTAAGAAAATAAAAGCAAGTTACTGAGTTTTTCTGAATCAGTTTAATTCAAATTTTAAGAAAAACAAAGCAGAAATTAGGATCTGTCACTTTTCTTCTCCATCAGATTTGATGGATGACGGAAATGACAAAATAAATAAAGAGATCCGATATGATATAATAGAAATACTGACAGAACCAATCCTTATCATGCTGGTTACTTTGCAAACACCTTTAACACTCTGGGAAAAAAAAAAAAGAAAGAAAAAATAAAAAGACTACTATTTTTTTTAACTCATTTTTCAAGTTCCAAAATGTTAATAAAAAAAAAAGTAAACCATAAATGCCATCCCTCAATCACTTTGTCTCCATGGAAAACCCTGAGCAATTCAATTGACTTTGTTGAGTGCAGCTTTTGAGTCTGTAAAATCACATTTCTCCTCCTCAAAGCAAAGAGTTGGGCTTAAAAATAGCCCCACTCCTAGCTCTGAAATACACAGTTTGGGGATTGTTTTGAATTCAAATCTGTTTTCTAGAAATATTACTGAACACAGATCGCTCTAAAGACACAGGAGTGGGAAGGACTGTGAGAAGTGTGCTCAGTTGTGTGTTACCATCTGTCTACCCCCACCGACAGCTCCATTTATAAAGGTAAAATTACTCATCCAGTAGCAATACATTTGGCATGAGCAAGAGAAACTCACGCTTCTGTAACCAAATGCCCTGGCAGGCAGCAAAGGTATTGGGAAGGCTCGACGGAGTGATTTTTGCTTGGCTTCACTTTGGCTCCCATCTCCAGTTCATGCTGAGCCCATATTAAATGGAGCAAAAAATATCAAACCGTTTTGTACCCGGAGTGTGTTTCAAAGGAGGCAAGTGTTCACACTCCTGGGTCATTTCCAACAAGCTGTGCTTACAGTTAGGTCCCTTCTGATTTTGGCACAATTGCCTGTCAGCTCCTCCACCAAAAACTAGTAGCCCATGACTGATGGTGTATAAAATGAAAGGTTGCCCTCCCTTCTCCTTGGTGTTCCTTGCTGAGCATGAGGCCAGCTGTAGATCCTTTTGTTCTGGGCAAGAATGGGGATTAATCATTTTTAAAGTGAAAGGCAGAGGTCCAGCAGAGTTTGGAAGTCACCCTTGGAGATAGCAAAGGTGGTTGTGGGGTGGGCTGTAGGAGCAGTGGGCAAGTAGGATTTTGTTCTTTTTCTCATGGCTATTTGCTTTTACTGTACAAAGCAGACACTGGGGTCTGTACGTGGCAAATCACAGCCAAGCTGAAATGAAAGTGGTTTCATCACCAGAATATCAAGTTGTGTCTACTGAGGATGAGTGTTCAGCACTGTCACTGTGCATTTCAAGGCACATTAGTTAATCCAGAGATCCAATCAATACATCTCTCTGTCCTGGCAGTGCTGCCCATCTGAACCTGAACTTTCTAGAATGAACTATTCAATGCTTTAGCTGCTTGCATCATTTCAGGCTTTCCAGCATGTGTCTGTGCTTCAACAAATGGAACAATTCAGGTTGGATATTAGGAAAAATTTCTTTTCCAAAAGAGTGGTGATGCACTCAAGGAAGTGGTGTCACTGTTGAAGGGAGGTGTTTATGAGCTGTGGAGGTGCAGTACTGAGGGACATGGTCAGTGGGCATGGTGGAGATGGACTGGGGTTAGACTTGGGGATCTTAGATGGGATTTTCCCATCTTATTGATTCCATCATTGTATGAATTTGATTTCCTGCCAGTCTTCATACCTGCTGTTGCCTGGGTGGCCATAACTACAACCCTTGGGCAGAGCATCCACGAGTGTGTTCCTAAGTGGTGGAAGACATTACCTGCCCCCTCTGTGCCTCTTTATATCTTGGGTTAATACCATGAGGTCAAATCCTTGTTGGTTTTTTTTTTTGCATGATCCTTCCAGGGAGTAGGTGGACTAATGTGGGTGACCCATCTAGTGATATTACCATCACAATCTTGTTATTTTTTCTTGGCCTGCAGTCTGCGGGAGGAAAAAGCTCCAATAAACCAAATTTGATTCTCATCCTGCTCATCTTTGGGATTTTTCATGCATCAGGTTCCTTCATTTAATGGGATGGGACCGATTCGTGGGAAGTTTTGGACTTCACCTCAAGAAGTGATTCAGCCTTTCCAGTCCCAGGTCAAACAGCTGCAGCCTTCTGTGCCAGTAGTATTAGCTCACCTAAACCAACCTCCCACCCCCAACAACCAGCAAGTGCAAAACAATGACATTTTCTGATTAAAAAAAAAAATAGCATTCAAAAACATCTCATAAACCATAAAGCACTGCATTATCGTCCTCTAATTGCAGTAACAGGAGCTGCAAATGTTTTAAACACTTTTCCATACACAAAGTCAAAATCCTTCACAGCCTACAGCGATTGCAAAAGTCAAATATGGAAAGGCAAGTTGTACATATAGTACCATTTAAATTGTAGTTTCAGGTGCTCCTAGACTTCAGCATTGCTGTGATGGTGTCAAGGTATCCAGGTTGGCCATGGCTGCATTTGTACCAACCATGGGTGTTATTTTCATGGCAAACTCACAGGTTAATGGCACAGAGGGCAGAGTTCTGTGGGAATACAATTAAATTTGAAAACTATTGCACGTATTTGGGCTCTACATCTTGTTTGGCCACACACAGGCCTATTTAATGTCTTTATGGGCCAGAGTCCGCTGCGGGGACAACCCCATTGAGATAGCTGGTGATTCAGGGTTTGCAGTTGCACAACCAAGATTCAAGCCTGAAGGCAGCAATCTAATCTTGCACATTTGGGATATAAAAACCTAGAGAAATGCAAAGCAATAGCTAATAGTGGCCACTCGAGGTTTTTATGTTCAAATGTGGAAAAAAAGTAAGGGTACACCAAGAGCAAAGTTATTGCTCCAATATGGACTACCTCAGGTGCTGGCTGATCACATGCATCCATACTCTGCAGCGCCAACTCCATCTCTTCATGCAGGTGCTTTTCCTTTTGGCTGTGCTCCCCAGTGTAAATCAGGCCACGGTCTGGCTTGGTCCTGGTGTCAGGTATCTGCCCAGAGCTTGGTTTCATCCCAGCTCCTGGAAGTTAACCATAAATAAAGATAGACTGACACAAGAAGCAGCAGGTAGACTGTATTTTTCCCCCAGACTCTTGTGTGATAAGTCCTTCAAATACTGTTTAAAAAATCCCTCCTAACTACATTAATTTTAATTTAAGTATCTGGTTGGGAGACTATCAGAAGACTAAGAATTGAGATAGCAATGGGTAAAGATATTTTAAAACCCAATTAAAATGCATTTAAGTTTCTATGTTTTGACTGCTGTTTTGTTCTGCACCAGTGTGATGTGGGTTGGGAGGCTTCTTCCAGGGAGGGAACCCTATGTATGACTCAGATCTGGGAGGGAAGACAGCGCAGGACGAGTTTCTCTTTTCTGTTTTCTCTTTTTCAAAGTGGTTTTTGTTTTTGTTTGTTTGTTTTTCCCACTAAGACGAATCACAGAATCACAGAACGCTAGGGGCTGGATAGGACCTCTGAGGATCATCCAATCCAAACCCTATGTGAAAGCATGCTCCCTACATTAGGTTGCAGGTTCCCTAGTGTAGGTTGCAAACCTACAGCCACAACTCTCCTCCTTTCCCAACAAACCATCACACCCTCCATGCCCCAAAGGTAATGAACTCTATCTTTCCCATAGGAAATACCATTTGATTACCTCTTCCTTTCCTTACTAAACAACTAGCACTTATTATTTTTTTCCTTTCAGATAATTAGCACATCTTGTTCAACCCCAAACTCTTGCAAATGAAGTGTAGCCATCACATGATTCTCTTGCTTCTATTTCAGAGCTGCAGAAGACCTGCTTTCATGGAAACCTTGTCTACTAAGCAGTAGAACACTGGTGTAATAGCAAAGATGCCATCTGCAGGGTTTGATAACAGCTGATGTTTGGGTGCCATGCTTATACTGTCACGTCACCCTGTCTGTCCTGTTGGATGGAAGCTGTGTAACCCTGCCAGCTCTGCAGTTGCTATTCAATGGCCCATAAGCACACTTGCAGGAGGATTTATATGAAGCTGGCATCTAATCTGTAAGGGGTCTACTACATTAGGAGAGTTGAGGCTTGAGTAATACCATCCCAAAATACCTTCAATTGGGCTTTCTGGATCTGGGATCTTTGATCATCACAGAGCAAAGAGGAAAACCTACAGCTTTGAGAAGGTAGGATTCTGGTAAAGATGACCAAAACCAGTGCCAAACTAATCTAGGATTGAAGGCAGTGCTTTGCAGCACTGATCCACCTTCAATATATTGTCCTCAACACTGATCACCACTGACTGTTCCCAAGGAACTTATGAGAGACTCCATCATCATGGGAATTGCCCACTTTACAAAGTTACAACAAGTCTGAGATGCTTTGTAGCTCCTAGGCAAGAAGAGCTCTATCTGTTCCAAAATGCTGACGATCTCTTCAAGGAGACAGTCACTTACCTCTAAACTTTGCTGAGATCTTGCAATTAGATGATAGGAATGTGAAAGAAGTGTGGAATTTAAACATCTGAAATATCTTTGCAAATTCCTGCCCCCAGGCAGGTGCTCAGTCAGGTCTCTGTTGCTACTTGTCAATTGGATTCTTTCTTGAATTATTTAGTTTCTGAAGTTCAATTCCATAGGTTAAATCCTCTCAAGGCTTTTAGTGGCTAGAGTAGATAGGACAAGGGAAAATGGTTTCAAACTAAAAGAGGGAAGATTTAAGTTGGATATGAGAAGTATTTTACGATGAGGGTCGTAAGGCACTGGCACAGATTGCCCAGAGAGGTGGTGGATGCCCCATTCCTGGAGACTCAGAATCAGGCTGGATGGGGCTTTGAGCACATGATCGAGCAGTGGGTGTCTGTGTTCACTGCAGGGGAGCTGTACTAGATGACTTTTAAGAGTCCTTTCGTGAGAATGATGATCCTATGATTCTATGAAATGGAGTCCCACAAGAGTGGCCTGTGCTGATAAGGAATAGAATGAGGCAGCAAGCCATGAGAAAGTGGTAAGCAGGACTGATAAGAGGAAAGCAGGAAAGGAGAAAATGTCCTGAAATGGAATAGGTTGAGTCACGGAGGTTTCATAAATAACCTGTCTGAGTTTGTTAAAAGAGTCCCAGGTCCTCCAGGGTGGCATTGAGAAAGTCTAGGGCCATGTTGATCGCTGTGACTGGTGGGCATTTGATAGGAAAAAGTGAACACTGCAGCAGCTGGGGTCAGGAGCTGCTTCCTCATAGGGATTTCCTGGGATCTAAGTCCCGGCTGCTCTGTAAAACATCACACTTACACAAAGATCAGGTACCTGACCAGGCATCCTGACACATCTGTGTCTTTGTAGGGCACAATCCTAAGGGAAGAGTGATGGTGACAGTGCTTTCTTGACCCACCAGAAAATGAATTGCAAACCAAAAATCCTGTATAATTTCAGGAACAGAAATGGAGCGACGGGCTCAGGGACCTCCACCATTCATGTGGTTAAAGTGCAGTTCATAGAGCCACAGGATATCCCAAGTTGGAAGGGACCCATAACGATCATCAAGGCCAATCCCTCGGTTGCTCTCCAGACCTTTCCCCCTCTTCTCAGCCCTCCTTTGGGTGCTCTCTAATCTCTTTATTTCCTTTTGATACTGTGGCATCTAAAGCTGCACCCAGAGCACGAAATGAGGCCGCACCAGTAGAGCAGAGAGGGAATAAGGGAGGAAGATAGCACACACCTGAGTGGTACAGAGAGCAAGTGGTAGATGCAAGAAAGTTAAAGAGCAGGTGACACTCATTTCCTAGCAGTAGCCCAGGGATAGAACAGAATAGCTGTGAGATGATGGCTTTGCCAGCCACAGCTTTGCAGTGCTATAACATTTTTGCAGCTGAACAATCTGGTATTATGGGTAGTTGTCACAGATGTAAAAGTTAAACCTCCTCACAGCCCTTCTCTCTAATTCAGTCTCATCCTTGTTACCTTTCAGGAAACTTCTGCTTTCTTCTGTTTATTCAGCTAGCTTCTGCTGCATGTGTTTTACAAATGCGTCCCTGCCTAAATGCCAGCTGTGACTATTTGGGAGATTATTGGCCTCAGGAAGAAACCAAACACACTGCTATCCCAGCCATGGCTCTGGTGCATTCTTAGCATGGTGGTAAATATTGAGGTAGATAATGAAAGCATCAGGAATTGAAATAATTAGTTTCCATGTAACAAAGAAAATAGGGATTTCTTAAGGGAGATAAATCTTCTTCCTCTAGTGCAAATCTGATGTAAAACTCCAATTGTGCTCCTGCAGGGGATGTTGATTTCCTTTTAATGTTTTGTGGTGTTTTTTCTTAGAGGGCAGTGGTAGTGTTTCTGAACACAAAGTAAAAAAAAAAATAAATTAAAATACTTGAGCTTTCTTTTCAGAAGAAAAAAAAACAACAACAAAAAAAAAACAACCCAGAACATTCAAAAAGAAAACCAAACAAAAACAGTGTAGATTTTATTTTTTTTTCCCATTGAAAAGACACTTCTAATGTCCTCAAAAGGACTGATAAGACAATATTTGTCCACGTCTGCACTGGGGGTTTAAATCAATATTTGCTGGTGGTTAGAAAGAGATTCCTGCTATTCCTGCTGTCCTGCTATTGATCCACACTTGCTTATTCTGGATTTTCTTGCAATTCTTCTGACACATTTGTTCCTTGCCAGAGCCTGAGACAGGACATGGGATTGCTCAGGAGTCTGTTCCCAACAGGCAGCCCCCTCTTCTTAAACACATTTTGCACAGCTAAGAGGTCAAGACAGGGTTCTGCTAGAGAGAGATGAGTAGAAATTTGGAGAACTGTGGTTGTGCTCAGACGAGAGTAGAGCTCAGTTCACACTGCTCGTGGGTGAACTGCAAAGTCTCATCCCCACTTGCTTCATGGCAGACCACCTGGCTGGTTCCAATGGTTGGACTGGGCACTGCCCCATCCCATCTGCATGCTCTCAAGTCTACAAATCATAACACTGAGGCAGTCCTTTATAGATGGTTGCCAGGAAAGAGTTCCACATTTCTAACATCCTTGTCCCTGGACTATTTCTTTCATCTGCCACATCTTTCAGCACCATCTTCTTCCATCATAGTGGTACCTTGGACTTCCCATGCAGAAACACATGTGTAATTGTGAGAGCTGGAAAAGAATCAGACTGGACACACTAAGAGCTCATTGCAGAGGATGTACTTGAGACACCCACCCTGAAAATCTAAGAAAAATATCCACTGCCTATGCCCCCTTGCTTAATGCTCTTCATCTGGAGAAAGTTAAAGAAATCCCAGACCTCTCTTAATAATTTTGCAAAAGGTCAACACTGATTTATTTGGGAGAAAATAGCATGCTCCTCACATATGAGTGATTTTCTTCCCATCATTTGAGTGCTGGTTGGACTGTGCTTAGCTGTGAGCTACAGCTTGCTCCTGTGTTTACACACAGTGAATATGAACAGGTACATACTAGATGTACTCATGGAACTGATTTGTTTCCCCTAATGAAGACAAACCAAAAAGAATGTTAATTGGTATACAGCAGCTGTGGGAGGTGGAATACAGCCTTGGTATGGAGAGATGAACATACAGAGTTTTGAGCCCGTATATACAAGACAGTGTATCTCCTACGTTGAAATATAGGGTTTTAGGACCTTGCTAAGAAATGAATGCTCCACCTGGCATGGGTAGGGGCAGGCAAATGTAATTCAGAAGCCACAGATCTCCTTGAGGTAGGGTGTCAGACTACACTGTAGTATCTCAAAAATAAAAGTGTCAGCACATGATGAGCCCCTTCTTCTTCTTTGGCTGTGTTCAGGATAGCTTGGTGCCATTCAAATCCGACCAAGTGCCCTCTTCAATACAATCCTCATACATACATTTTCAATTGATTTAGACTATCAAGCTTGATCTGTGTCTAAAAATATCCAGCTAATAATCGACATCTCCGTGTCTCTCAACAATCCCTGTATAAAACAAGCTGGAACACCTTGTCTGAGGATGCACCTCTTGAATATTTCTAATTTGGCAGGCATGAGGGAACCTCCTTCGTTGTCATTGCTGTCTTGAAGCATGTCTTCAGTCTCGGATCAATGACTGCATCTGGAGGTAACTCTTAGGGTTTGCCCATAGGGTGGATGATGGATGTGATGGAGTCTTCACATTCAGCTTGCCCTTCTCTTAGACTCTGGGGGTAGCCAGTGAAATCCCCACTGAAGGTGACTGCACAACATGCAATATCCCTGCTGCTCCCATGAGTTATGGTGCTGGTATATCCATCATCAACATACTGCACGAAGGAAACAAGACTCAGATTTTACTGAGGACTGTAAGTACCTGGTGGAGATGGACAAGGGCTGCCTCTGATCCCTGACTGTGTCCCACTCACAAGTTGTGAGCTGCTTTAGGAAGGTACACATAAACTCAGCGGGCCTGAAACAATACTTCCCTCTTAATGAGGTACATCAAAATTGGTTCAGGCCCAGCTTCGTGTCTGTACAGGAGTCAGTCAGATGAAGAGAGACACAGGTCTGCAGTGCCATATTTGAAAGAAAATGCTTCGTGATCCCAAGCTGAACTGGAGCCAAGGGCAGTGGAACTCATCCAGGACGTGATCCATGAAGGTCAAGGGATGGCTTTGTTGGCATTTGGCTCCGTACCTCATGCGCCATTTACTCTCCTCCTGGTTCACATGGGTGAAACTCAGGAGCAATGAGTTCACACAAGACTTTGTGTAAATAAATGCAATAAGCTGTATGCAAGGAACCGCCCTTGCTCTTCTCCGACTCCAGCATGAGGCTCAAGTCTTCAGCCAAGGCAGATCAATGAGACTCCGTGGCATGGGAGACACTGAGAGTTATAAAGCATCTGTGTCCTAGGCTCGAGTTTCTCAGCAGTGAGGGCTGAAAAGGACTTATAAGAATTTCAATCCATTTATCTTGCTGAGGCGGGATTGTTCCTTACAGTATATTTTCTCTTTCTCTACCTTGTCTTCTTTTAAAAACAATGGGACATTCCCCAAGGTGCTTTTGGGGGAATTTTTTTCAGCTTGCCTTGTCATGGCTTCTGAAACAGATGAACAGAGCAGTGTCAGTGGCTGGGAAATCAATCAGGCTCCTTAGGTGTGGAAAGAAACACGAAGTCTGATCCCATCCAAACCCATCAGAAATACCAAGCCTGCCTCATTGGGTTAGCCTAGGATAGATATTGGGAATGTGCTGGTGAGGCTGCCAACTGATGTTTGTGCAAGATGCTTCCTAAAGTGATGAAATGGCTTTGCTGTGCTCTGCAGGAGACAGCATCCCACCAGTGACTGGGACCTTTTAGGGAACAGTGCTTTACCATAGCAGCAAATTGCATTATCTCCCTGCTGCTGAGTTTGAAACTAGTGATTTTCTTTAGTGTTTTGGGCATGGTCCAGCTGTCCCACATCCCCTGCCTGTTTTCTCCTGTTATGGCTTGGTGTTGAGTGCCTCAGGCTAAGGGAAAGACAGATTTTATTATCTTTTTGCATTAACAAGATCAGTGTGGGCACTATTACTGCTAACCCTGGATAAAGCAGTGACCATGAAAAGCCTTTGCAGTTAATGGAGAAAGAAGCCTTCTTTCTACTCTGCATAAAAGCCTGTGCCACAGATCTATGGCATTCTTGTAAAAATCTGTGCCAAATTCTGTTTGCTTTGGGGTGACAGGGATTTCAGCCCTCACTATTTATTGTTTGTGCTGTTTGCACTCAGACAACTGGCTGCAGCTCTTATTTGGGCAGAGGAGGGTGAACTTGTGGTGTTCACATTGATAAAGTGTTGAGTCTGAAAAGGTTTTGGGAATATGGGGGTGCCAAGCAAGAAAAAAAAGACAAATGAAATTGTCTTAGGAGGTCTGTAAGCTAAAGTATGACGAGAGGAAAAAATGGCTATCCAGAGGGTTATAATAAACCAAGAGGTTTATGGGGAAACAAGATGGATGCAGAAAGACTGTGGGTTTTGCTCCATTATATCTATCGATAGTTGATTTTACCCTCCCACAGCCTCCTTGAGTCTGCAGCAACCCACAATTCTTTCTCATGCTCAAATGCCACTTTGTTCAACAGTCAAAGGCAACTTTCTTGTGACCCTACTGTATGCTGCCCAGCAAATCTGGAGGGCAGATTGAAATATGAAACAAAGAAAACATGACAGCAGGAAATGAAGGAGGAACAAACCTACCCGCCTTGGAATGGACAAGTCTGAGAGTGACTTTTCAAAGGGCCACGTGAGATGACAGCTTGCATTGGGGGTTGCTTTTCAAACATTACAAGAGAAGGCTCCAAAACTGCCAGAGAGTAAGTACAGAATTTGTGCTGAAATGAGAAGACTTGAGTTTGTGCTGAGATAGGAAATTATGGCACAACTCTTGCTGAAATACCCTATTTTTTTTTTCAGACCAGTAGGCTGAAACATTTGGAGAGGCAGATGCATTTTTGGATGCTTGTCAGCTCTTGAAAGGCTTCCTATGGTTCTCTGCAGCCCAGCTTTCTTTTAGAGGCTTGCTTGGAAAAGTTATAATGGAAGGCAAAATTTCAAATCAGTGAATTTCTGCTGCTCATGTGAATATATAAGTTTGTGTATGCTCTAATAATGTGGGCATGCAATGCTTTATTATGATACTTGAGAACCTATTTGTGCTGAAATCGTCTGAATATGTCTGAAAAGACCTTTGGGGACTAGAATATCTTGGGTTAAAAGCACTCCCTGCAGGAACAAGTGGCTGTGCTGGTGACTGACTGTGTAGCACATGGGGATGCTCATTTCTAGCCTGGAGTCTTTGCTGCATCAGCTAAATGCTGGCCAATTGATGTGATTCAAAGTCTTGGCTCCCAACAGCCACAGCAGGGCCCTGGTGAAATCCAAAACTGGGTAATGAGAATGCTGTTAGTCACAAAATATGACTCCTGCAGACCCAGCTGAGCTTGGGCCATTGTAGGAAGCACCATGACTGCACCACATAGGAGCAGCTGGTGCTTTCTGAGCACTGGTGGGCAGGTACATGTCACTGCTGCGGGACACAATCCCCTGCACCATGCAGGTGTATGTTGGGTCCCAGCTGAGCATCCCACTGGAAGGACACAAAACTCTGGCTGTGATTATAATGGTACAACACTGTACTATGATCAAGATATAATTGTAGTTGGGTCTCCTGCTCAGTTCCTGATTTGTGCAAATATTTGGAAGAGTGTTTATCCCATCTCTTTTTCTGCTCTCTAGCTCAGTTCTCTGGTCCCATAGGTTCTCTGCCCCACTCCCTCTAGGTAATTCATTACTTACCTCTCCATGAGCCAAGGAGGCTTCAACACTAGGGTGAGCCCATGGTGTATCCCTGGGGCATTCCTGCCACCTTCTGATGGTGAAAATTTTCCTTTGTTTCCTTTGTTTCTGGCTGAGAGATTAACTTGATTTCAGGACATGGTTTTAATGTGGTGCATGAAGTAGCCGGAGGTCAGTGTTTGCAGCTTGCATGTTTTAGCAGTCATATTCAATGATCAAAGCATCAGGAGCCAGGCATGCAGGGATTTACATACAGCGTGTTCATTGCTGGCTTCTCCAAACTATACTACACACACACTTTCAGCTTTGTCTTGCCTCTAGTATCCTTGAGCATATGTTCCTTTTTCCTCTCCTCTCCTCTCCTCTCCTCTCCTCTCCTCTCCTCTCCTCTCCTCTCCTCTCCTCTCCTCTCCTCTCCTCTCCTCTCCTCTCCTCTCCTCTCCTCTCCTCTCCTCTCCTCTCCTCTCCTCTCCTCTCCTCTCCTCTCCTCTCCTCTCCTCTCCTCTCCTCTCCTCTCCTCTCCTCTCCTCTCCTCTCCTCTCCTCTCCTCTCCTCTCCTCTCCTCTCCTCTCCTCTCCTCTTTCCTTTTTCCTTCCCTCCTGTTCCTTCCCCTTCTCTTGCCTTTCCCTTTGCCTTTTCCTTCCCCTCCTTTCCTACTCTGAAGCTGATCAGGACAGGGAGGTGTCTTTTCATGGGTAGAACACATTACCTCTCTGTTAAGGACATTTATAAACAAGGGTAGATAAGTAAATAGCAACCACGAAGGACTGGACAGAAATTCTCTGCTTAACCTCAAAGCTAGGTGCAAGTATTATTTTGGATGGAGGCAGCCCCAACCAAGTGCCTAACTGAGCACCCTTCATTTATCCTAACACAGGAAAACAGAGCCTGGGCTGGGGATGCTCCAGACCCATTGTGAGCTAAATTAAGTTCATGACGAAGCCTTCAGATATGGATAGTCTGGTGCTGGGACAAGAGAGGAGGTGTGTCAGGTTCCATCAATCCATGTGATTTGTGTATGTTCCTTAAAGTTCCTTCAGCTTTACAGAATTTGTTGTTCTGGGGGGATGTTGAGATGGGAGGAGAGATTTCTGGCTTATGTGGCTCAAGTGGAATAGGATGACTTCCCAAATGCTTCAAGACAGGAAGGTTGATTTTGTGCCTGAGGTGGAAGGGAAAGGGCAGGAGAACAGACCCTCAGCCTTCCCAACCACTTCATCCATTTCTCTGCTTTCTTATCAGAAAGCATTGATCAGCTCTGAATTAAGAGAATCAAAGGGTGCTGGGGCCAGTTTTAAAATTAGAGCTCTAAGGAGCCCTTATCTCCAACTAGGCTTTATCAGACGGGTAGGCAGGCCTTATCCCCTTCTGTAATCCCCTCTTCTGGAGGCCCTTGAATGCCAGTGACAACAAAAATATGCTGTGTTGAAATCATCACCCAAGGAAATGTGAAATATCACACGAGAAGGGGTGGGTGGAAAATGTGGCAGTGCGTTCATCCCCCGTCCTCAGCTGTGGTCATATTTCAACAACAGAAAATTGCTGCAAGATCAGACTGACTTGCTTTGCTATAGTTGTTTTGGGGAAAACAAAGCATATTCCCACTCTGGCTGCCTTGCTGTCTGCAGTGTGTGTAAGGATTATCTTGCTGGTTGCCTCCTTCAAAGAGCTCATTAATATCACCAGGGAGAATTTTTTTTTTCTATAATAATGCTGATGTTGTTCCAAGTCCAGTTGTATCTGATTCTTAATGTTTTACTTCAGATCAGGTGCTGGAAGTGTTTGATGTGGTGCTAGCCACAAACCAAAATGTTTTCAGCAGAGGGAGGCCTGGAAGGGATAAATCCTACCTTGAGATGAGGGTCCTGCATGGAAACCTGAAACACAAATGGCCTGGAAAAAGATGTATTTAAGCCTTATGCTTGACCCTGAGGCCACAAATCCTGAAAGCAAGCAACTCTTCCCCCATACACAGGATCACAATAGGGGTTAGATTGGAGGGGACCACTGGTCCAATCCTACTAGGGAAGGGACACCCAGAGCAGGGTGTCCAGCATCATGTCCAGATGGCTTTTGGAGATCTCCAAGGAGGACACTCCAGAATACCTCTGGGCAACTGTTCTGTTGCTCAGTATTCCCTCCCTCTTTGCTGGGATGCCTCTAGTTTTGCTCCATGCACCCTTGCACTAACAGCAAAGGGGCAAGAGGGCTGTGACTCCAATCCCAAGATCATGGTGAGGATCAGAGCCCTTTCTGCTTACAGCAAGGCCATCTCTTGCCCTTTCCTGCTTGACTCATGGGAGGCAGGTCTTTGAAGGTGGCCTTGGTGTCCTTCCAGGATTTACTGTAGCTGAGGTAACACATACACCCTTCAGCTTTTCTCCAGCTCTAAGTTGGTGATTGAAGGTGAAAATCAACCAGTTGATGAGCTTGCCTGAGCTTTTGGAGCTTAACTATCTCTTTCAAGCTTGCTCCTCCTTCAGATAGGTCAGCAGTCCATCCTCAGACAACTTATCAGAGCTGGTAGACTTGATGATGGGAAGATTTCCTCCTCTCTCCACTGAAACATGGGTTGTGGAGCAGTTGTTTGCTTACAGAGCAGCTCTTGGATTCAGTAACTTGAACTAAAGTGCTTTCTACAGGCTGTTTGCATTCACACTCCCTCAGCTTCTATATTTTTAATGAGCTCTTGACATTTTTACTCTTTCCATCTCTGCTGCAGGGATGAGCCTGTGATCTGCAGCCCACACACTCTGCAACTAATGGGACCAATTTCCAGGTGTCCCACAGATAAAGTGGCGTAGGAGCGGTAGGATATACATCCATAGACCTCCCCCCCAACCCAGAGCCTTCAACACGTGTATCTTGTAAAGTATGTTGTACATTTCTAGGGCTTCATAAACAGCAGCCGTTGGCTGCCAGAGAAGCTGAGCTGAGTAATCTCTCTCCCCTCCTGCTGCCTTTCCCCTCTGTGTTGTGATCTGATTGATAAACCAGCAATATACAAGGATAAGCATTTACTCTGCAATTCCTCTTAATCACTTTGGGTAAAGGGTGTAGTTGGCTTGGTTCCTTTACTGTTTTTTTATTTGTTTCTGAAGAAGATGTTATTCTGTTTACTCTCTTCTACTTCTCCCCCACTGTTTGCAGCATGGCTTTTGCCAAGAAGGCTCAGAAATGCTTCTTCCAGTCTTCATGAGTAATAATCTTATCAAGACCCCAAGGAGAACAGGGAGAAAGAAGCAGAGGGAACCCACCTTGGCTACTGTAAACAGCTCCATCAGCCTCCATCACTGAAGGACCTACTGTGGTCTCATCTAGCATTTGAAGATCTAATATGGTCTTCTCAAGCTCCCACTGCAGTCAGCAGCTGAAAGAGTGGTCTCAGCATTGCAGATACACACCTTTGTCAGCAGATAATATTTTGAGACATTCTGCTAAACATGGGCCAAATAGCAGTGTCTGTGGTCCTGCCAAGGAAATCAGTCCTTGAGACTCTGCTGTGCCATCCATTTACACAGGTTGAAATCTCTCTGCAAAACCTGTGCCTGTCCCAGAGAGAAAGAGTAGTGGGAAGGGCATCAGAGCAATATTTTGTGTGTAATTTCAGCAGTAAGGATTAAAGGAGGACATGAAAAGGGCCCTTGCACTTGTACAGATTTCTCAGAGAGGTTGTGATGTCTCCATCCATGGAGATCTCCAAAAGACACCTGGACATAGTGTGGGACACCTTGCTCTGTGTGGTCCTGCTCAAGCAGATGGACACAGAGATGCCTCCACCTTCAGCCATTCTGTGATCCTATGATTCTGATTTCCTACAGGCACAGATCTGGCTGAGGTGGGAGGTCTGCTGCCAGCTCCTCAGAGCCTTCCTCTGGAGGACAGCCAGGGATGCTGGTGGGTCCAGGCTGAAAGGAGAGGTTAGCCCCTTTGTAGAAGCTTTTGGAGCCTTCTGTTGGAAGAAAAAAAAACAGCAAATACCTAGGAAGACAAAAAGTGAGGCTTTTCTAAATATGCTCAAAATGTATGAGACCTATACTGAAGTTCAGTGGCAGATGGGAGAGGATTTTCCTGTGCTCAGAGATGCAATGGGAAGGTGCACAGCTTGATCCATCCACAGACTGGGGGCAGTACTCTGCACCCATGACCTATTTTATCTGAATATCTGTATTAGCACTTATGCCAGCTGCAATGTTTATAGGTTCATAGGTTCATAAGGTTGGAAAGGACCTACAAGATCATCTAGTCCAACCATCCTCCTATCACTATCCCTACCCAACTACTACTAAATCTACTAAATCTACTACTATGTGGCAGGGATGTAGCCTGAATTACTCCAGCAATGGGAAGCTACAAGTGGCAACACTTGGCACAGCAGGCACATACTTGCAGCAAAGAGGTCACTGCAAAGAGAGAAGTGAGCCCCATACAATTTGAATGCCAGTTCCCTACAGAGGAGATGAGTCTTTGTTTTCCTCATAGGGTCTCTATAAATGATCCCCTTGAGCACACAGAAGGATTCTGGCCCACCCCACTCAATAGGAGCCATAGGATGGTCAGTCTTCATGTGGGAGCCTGTTTGCAGAGGGGCATAACATTGGCATCTCCTTCAAACACATTCCACTCACTCCAGCCTCCTTTTCAATGCCCACTTTGAGCTGTAAAGAAGTTAAAAACCTTTGGGCACTCTTTCTGGAAAGGATGTGCTGAGAGGAGTGGGCTTCCAGCTCCCCTCCAAGACTGAAGGGACCTTCAGACAGTATGGGTTTGTTTTGTTTCAAGGCTCTGTGTCTGGATCAAACCCAGGTGAGGCAAAGACAAATATGCAAAGTGCATCAGGACAGAAATGAAAGTGGCAGTGGGTCATGGCTTTCTTCACTCTGGGTGTTGTAAAGCATCCCTCAGATTAGTTTGCAAGGAACCCCACAGTTCATGGAACAAACTCCAGCCTGAGTATTTGTTGGCTCTGGCTGTCCTAAGCTATCTCATTCACACATTGCCAGCTAGTTTGGACAAAAGACTCCATGCATTTTCAAAAGAACAAAATATCTGCAGTGCTTGAGCTTTCTAACCAGGCTTTTTAAAGTCACAAGAGAGACAGTGAGGGTTAGGTCCACTTGTGCATGTCTCTTGTGAAGGAGAGGAGAGTAACAGGGTTGAAGAGGTAGTAGGATGAATAGTGAAGGGGAATGGATGTTGTCCAGCACCTGAGATGGGATGATTTTTTTGCTTTGCTTTGCTTTCAATATCCCTTTAGCTCTTCAGCTGGGAGGCATGTGTGAAAGGCATTGCACAAGGCAGGAATCCTTTTAGCATCACCAAGTCTTGCTTCCCTTCACTCTCTGCTGGAAGGAATATCCTCCACGTGATGCAGGTGAAACCTGGACTTAGAACTTGCTGATGATTTTGTGGTGTCCTATGCAAGTCCTGAAGTAGCAGATTTCATATATAGAATCTACACGGCTATAAATTCAAATCTGCTGAGAAAGCTAGCTATAAGGGAAAGGCTGCCTGCTAAGCTGATAAATATGCCACCTGCAAGGGTGCAAGTTGTCCCTCTAAGGCATAATTCTGTAGAAAGCTCCTAACACCTTTAAATGCATTTACCAGTTGTCCTTTCCAAAATATATACTGGTTAATCATTGGATCACAGAACAGCTTGGGTTGGAAGGGGCCTTAAAGCTCATCCAGTTTCCTCCTTTGGGATCAGGTGTCCAAAGCTCCATCTAGCCTGGACTTGGGCACTGCCAAGGATGGGGCAGCCACAGCTTCTCTGGGCAACATAGGCCAGGGCCTCACCACTCTTACAGTGAAGAATTTCTTCCTAATATCTAATCAAATCTATCTTTTTTTTTTCAGTTTAAAGCCATTACCTCTTGTCCTGCCACTGTACTCCCTGATAGAGTCACTCCCCAGATTTTCTGTAGATCATTCCTGTACTAGAAAGCCACAATGAGGTCTCCCAGAAACCTTCTCTTCCCCAGGCTGAACAACCCCAGCTTCCTCAACTTCCATTTGTAAGAGAGATGCTCCATCTCTGAGCATCACCATAGCCTTCTCTGGACCCACTCAAAAGCTCTGTGTCATAGAATCTTCAAGTTACAGAACGGTTTGGGTTGGAAGTGACCTTAAAAATCATCTAGTTCCACTCACCCCTTCTGTAGGCAGGGTTGCTACCCACTAGCTCAGGTTGCCCATGCCTCATTCAACCTGGCCTGAGCACCTCCCGGGTTGGGGCAAAAAAATATCCTTGTACTGGGGTCCAGAGCTGAACACAGCACTGCAGGGATATCTGAGAACGGAGCAGAAGGGACAATCCTCTCCCTCGTCTCGGACTGGAGAATCAATTTCATTTCTAATGAGAGCTCCCTGGATTTTATCCTATTCCTTAGTGCTTTGGATATGGACTTCAGTGTGATTTGTATGTGAAGAGAGGAGAAGGAGAGAGATCCTGTGTACTGCAGAAAAAAAAGGGTTGACTGTTTTTCTGTGTTGCTGAGCTTTGGTGTTGGACATGGGCAACCAGAGCCTGTCTCATATTTGGGACCACCTGGTATTATGACCACACTGACGGAATGTTTCTGGGGTAAAGACAACCTACCCAAGTGGAAGCACATGCACTTGGAGAGTGGCTGCTCTTGTCAAAGACTACAGGAGACTGTCTTCACCTTCCAGTGATGGATAGGGCATCTCAGACCTTAGACAGAACCCCATCCCTAGCTGATGTAGGGAACCTATTTTGGCAGGGGGGTTGGACTCGATGATTTCTTGAGGTCCCTTCCAACCCCTATGATTCTATGATCCCCTCATCATCCCTGCACAAAAACCTCATCTCCCCATGTGAAGCATGAAGGATGGATTTCTGCTCCTTGCTGATGTCTTTGTCCTGGCAATTGCTCGTAGCTGCCTGCAGCTTTCTCATGGCAGCCTACTCATAGCCTCAGCCCTTTCATTTCTTGTTAGCTATCCGTATTCACCCCTAAAACAACTCCTATCCACTTGCTCACCTTGAACTACAAGAACTCATTTCTTGTTCAGGCACACAGCATCATAAACAGAGACACAGTAGAACGAGGGGACAGCAGCATGGGGGAAAATGGCTCTCTTCAATGAAAGACAAGATGTATCCCTCTCTTACACCCCCTCCACATGCCCCACTCCCTCCCTCACCCTCTGCTAGGTCTGGATCAGAAGCAGAGCACGTCTCCCCATTCCTTTCCAAGAAACAGACCCCTGCAGAGGTGAGGAGATTAACACCCCTGGGCTGTGCCAAACGGCAGGCTGATCCTTCAGTGTGGGTCATACCCCATGGGACTGGAGCCAAAAGCAAACCAGTCTGTCATTGCAGAGTATTTATAGGAGGGCTGAAGCCACCCCGCAGCCTCTGCACAGCTTCCCCACCCTTCTCATCCGCTTGCTGAATGCTTAAATTTGAAACAGTTGTTCCGTGTTGTTTTATGGCTTACAGGGGTATGGCAGGCTGTCTCCCTTATCAGTGTAAAACGGGGAGCTGTCAAGTGGGAGGGAATGCATGAGTGGTTTGGATGAAGTTTTTCTTTTCTTCTGTGCTTCTGGTTCCCCCCAAGCTGGCTTGGTTTGCAAGTGGAGACACCAGGAATGGGTTGTAGTGGGATGCTATCGGCGTTGATCCAGGGAGGACTTTCTGGTCCAGTGAGCCTGGTAAGCAGTGACATCATTCTCATTAATGTTGGCTCTGTGGAGCTGCAATTCATCAAGCACCTCGCTGGAAAAGTTTTGGGGTCCTTTACGAAGTGGAACTGAAGGAAATGCCTGAGCTGCAATCGTAAACAATATAAATTGCCGTGAGTGTATCTTTATCATCTATATCTAATGCAAATGCTGACTGTCTCCAAGGCAGTAAAACATCACCCTCAGAGGAAATAATAACAGTTGTTTTGTATTACCTGCAGCGAATGTTTCCCTTAAAGCTTAATATTTAAGGAACTACGTAAAATACATACACATTTTTAAACCATAATTTTAGCACCTAAAGAAAATACATCTAAGCACTAAGCAGTCAATCCCCTGTACTCCAAAAACATTTTATCTGAATGGAAAATATGGAGAATTATGATCATATCTCTGATAATGTCCACAGAGGCACTGATTATTGTTACCAAACGAGCTGGATCTCGGGAGCTCAGTGCTCATATCATGAAATATCAGCACACAGTCCTGGGCTCAGCATGTGTATGTGGGTGTATACGCACCTATGTTTAATGTAAGGAAGGTACTAATGGAGTGAATGAACTATGATGTGCAGATATGGATCTGAGATGAAGAAGTAACAGAAGTTTTAACAAATGGATAATCTCCAGGCTTGCATATGTGTACACAAAGACATGCAGTTGGTAAGAAATTGGAGATGAACCTTATTGCCACATCACATTAGAGAGGCCTGAGTAGACTCTTCATAAACAGGTCTGTAAAGATCAGGAGAAAACACGGACATTCCCCTGCAGCAGAAGCTTGGATGCAACGTCAGAGCCACGACTGCAATGGAGATACAGAAGTGAACCTCCCTCAAGAAAATAAATAAGCGTAACTTATTTGAAGTCCTTGAGTCAGGTTACTTTAATATGCAATTCTCATGAAAATAACCAAGAATGGCTTAGAACTGTTCTGTTTGGAACAGACCACAGAATCACAGAATTGTAGGGGTTGGAAGGCACCTCTGGAGATTATCGAGTCCAACCCCCTGCCAAAGCAGCTGCCAGCCCAGGTTGCACTTCCCTCTACCTGCTGGGTGTTGGGATATCTTTATCTGTAGCACCACAAACATCAAATCTCTCTGAGCTGAGTGTACCTAACTCATTGGTTGTGAGCCACTGTCCACAGTCTTCAGTCATTCGTGGCTGAGGAAATGGAAAAACCGCTGAGATCAGGGATGCTCTGAAAACAAAGCCTGAATGCTGCTGGTCTACATTACTTCTTTCTTTTAATGGATTTTACTTTTGCTTTTTTTTTACAGGACATCAAAGTCCTCTGATAGACAGAGATACTTGAGAAGAAGAGAGGGCTTATCTGGTGAAGAGGAGGCTCAGGGGAGAACTTATCGCTCTCTACAACTACCCAAAAGGAGGTTGTAGTGAGGTGAGATTGGCTTCTTCTCCCTTGTAACCAGCAATGGGCCAAGTGGGAATGGCCTCAAGTTGCACCAGGGGAGGTTCAGGTTGGGTATTAGGAAACATTTCTTCTCTGAAAGAATGAACAGGCACTGGAATGGGCTGCTCAAGGAGGTGGTTGAGTCACCATCCCTGGAGGTGTTAGAGAAACATCTAGATGTACTGAGAGACATGGTTTATTGAGGAAAAATTGGTGGTAGATAGATGATAGAACAAGATGATTTTGGAGGTCTTTTCCAACCTTGATGATTCTATGGTTCTACTTTGCTCTGAGGTGTCCTCAATGAGTTTGGAGAGGGGGAAGTATTTACATACTTTTGGAAAAGAAAACTGAGGAGAGAATTCTGATGGGGATAATGAGGTGGAGACAGATCAAAGAAGTCTTGAGCACACCCAGGTTTAGGCTTTTGAAGGCAAAAGACCCCAGTTCAACATTATTTATTCTGCATCCAAAGAGGAATGGCAGTCCTTCAAGTACAGAACATGGATGCCACATTGTTAGATGGGAATAAATACCAACGTAAGTGATGACCTCAAAGCTGCCATGTTCTCTTTTCTCTCTTGTTCCACCAACTCACCATAAATGACGCATCTTATTAAGGTCATAGCTTCATCTGGAGAGCAAGTATCAAGGGTCTGAAACCCACCAAGAGATGTAGAGAATCAGTGTTTGTAAGTTTGTCCTTGTCTGCAGAGAGGAAGAAATGTCTAAACTGAGACAGGTAAGAACTGGAAACTGATGGAGGACAGGGAAGAGGGGAGAATAAAAAAACTGGAAAAAGGAGAGAACTTCTAACCTATAATCACATTGTCTACGCTGGTTGAAATCCAGGTATAAACGATGCGCATTTCCCTACATTTCACTTTTCAGAACATTTCTTGAAGACAAGAAAAAGGGTTAGAGGAGCGGATTTTATTCATGATTAAAGTTTGCACAGCCTGACTTTGAGTTAAAAAGAACTAAAAATAAAACAAGGGAAAAAAAAAAGAGTAATGCTATACTAATTAAGGCAAAATTGAAAATGATTGGTGTGCACTGGCAAGCTGCTACTCCCAGAAAGAACTGGACTGACATCTCTACAATCACTCAATGAGTAAGCACTGCGAAAACACTATTTGGCCTGGAAGGAGCTAATAAGTGCGTAGATAAAATCTTATTTTGAAAGCAACAACAAAGGGCATGTGATTTATATCTTAGTTGGTGACTTCATATGTTTTGCAGAGTTTCTCCAAAATATATCGGAATTCATAATTCATTTTTATAACGCATTACATTAAAATAATAAATGTCAGGAAGTTTTTCAAGAGACTGAAAATTCTGTAAGCAGTGCTGAGTGATCAAAGGAGAATTTTGACAGGGAGAGACTCCTGTTGACTTCAGGCTTTGGATCAGGCCTGACACTGGCAACAAAATGGACAACAGTTAATAAAAGTGTGCATGTTAGAGCTTGGGTAATTTGGAGCAGCTAATTGCAGTATCTCAACACAAGCTGGGGGAAGATGCATGCTGGCTGAATCCTTACTGCTGCATGTGATGGGATGCTGTTGCTCATCCACATGGCAGCAGCCACGGATGAGCCAAGACAAAGGAAGTGATAGTGGAGGCAGAAGAGAGAGCAGGGATTAGAGGACTGGAGGAAAAACAACTTTCAGGGAGAGAAAACATTCCAAAACCTACATTTATGCAAGGAAGAAGATTGTTGAGTTAAAAGTAGTATATCATTTCTGGAGTTTTTCATTTCCTACATGTTAGAGGAGTTATCTCTGTGTTTCCATTCTTTTTCTTAATGGAGGAATATATGACGTGTTTCTCACTCAATGTTGTATTTCATATTTTCATGAATGTTAACAAAAGCACGGGACAAAGCCAAAGAGGTTAGATAAAAAACCCTACCCATCATAACCTGGTGCAGCTGCTTCATATGTTTATAAAACTCATGCCAGTCAGGTTTGTGGACCACTAATGCTTATGTTATACTGGTGCTGGTGGGCACTTGCATTATCGAGCAATCGATGAACTTCACCCCTTTGCAATCTAACTTCCACGAGGTGCCATCTGTCCAACAACAGTCACCTCTGTATCACTTTATAACCAAGAAAGAAAGACAGACAGCCTGTATCTTGGTGCTATTTAGACAATATACCATCTATGGCTTGCCTTGAAAATGGTTTGTGGCTGGATCCTAGTTTGTACAGTGTGAAAAAGAAAACTCAGGTTTGGGGAATCACAGGATAATGGGTTGGAGGGAAGCTCTTGGAGGGGATTCTCATCCAAAGCAGATCCAAAATGGCTGGTTGCTTAGGGCTATCTCCAGAGAAGATCAGAATATAAATGGAGATGGAGATCCCACAACTCAGTTGTAAAGCAATCAGAGCTCATTTGCTCCTCACACATCTAGAACTCCACTCCCAACCATCCTGGTGGTCTTGCTGGGCTTGTTTCCAACCATCCCTGTGGCCATGCTGGGCTTTATCCTAGCTCCTGGTACTGGGGAGCTTAAGTCCAGGGCCTAGATGTGATCTCAGGGTCAAAGTCAAGGGGAAGAATTATATCCCTCAGCCTGCAAGCTTTCCCTTTGCTCATCTACCTCTGGATGTAATCATCCTGTGCTGCTAGTGTGGAGACATTGTAGTGAGGACCTCATAGTCCACCAAGGTGCCCTGGGTCTATCCAGATAGATAGATGTGGCTTGTTCTGCCACACGGGTTATTCCTCCTGATTACTGAACTCTACACTCCTCTTTGGTGAACTTCATGAGAATCCTGCTAATCCTATTTTTCCTCTTAATTCTTTGAACAGCATCTTCTGCGTTGCACCCCTTATCAGTGTGTTCTCAGCAGGCTTGCTGAGAGGGCATGCTGTTCATTGCTGGAGAGCTGCTTGAGCTGCCAGGTAGCTCCACAGTGACATCCTTTGGAAACGTGCACCACCTCCTGCTTGATCAGCTGGGCTGTACAGCCTTAATAGTATAGAAGATTCCATGCAGTTTCAAGTCGTCATCCAACCTTTAGATGTGAGATCTGGTACTTCAATATCTTGATGATTTACAGCTGGGATTGAGACTTTGTCCAAACTTTTACTCTATTTGTATAAACCTTTCATGCTGATTGAGAACTCTGCAAATGAAGTCTCTGACTTTTATTTACACTTTATGAAAATTGAGTTGTTCTCAAGTGACCCTACATCTCACCTCAGAGTGGTGAAAATTCACAGCCATGGAGCATGGATTCATGCAGAATTGAGGGCTCAGTTTGTAGATCTGAATCTACAGATATTCAAAGAGATTTTTCCCAGTGGAAAACAGTCAAATGTGGATGATAAAAGTGAGTGAGTAATGTACTGAGAGCATATCTTCTTACTGCATTTGCTCAGAGTGTCTGTTTATGATGAATGTAAAGCAGACCCAACAGCAGAGTTCAGTTAGGAGTGTGCATTTATGTGCTGGGATTTTATGTCTAACATGGTCTGTTAGGCTTTTGAAAAGGAAAAACATAAAACCTTGCCTGTTTCTTTCAAAAAAAAAAAAATAATGCATTACTGGACCACTCTTCATGTTTTAAAGTACTGGAAAAAAAAATAAAAAGAGGAAATTATTTCTATTATTTGTATTACCTTAAGCCCCAGGAAAAACAGACACAATTCCATCTCTTTGCAAGCAAATACAGTTTATGTTGAACTGAATAGCCCAAGAAGGTGGTGTTATTCATTTCTCCAAACGCGTCAGCTAAACATCTTGCTGAGGTTCCTGCACAAACCCTGCAGCAAAGCTGGAGCTGCAGGCAGAACTGCTCCTGCCAAGAAAACAAAGACCGTATCAGCTGGATGGTTAGGTGCCTGTGATGTGTGAGGGATAAGCAGAGAGCTGTGAAAAGATTTCCAAGAGGGAACCACATCAGTGTGGTGGGCCAGTGCTTCCTTGGTGCCTGAAACCTCCAGCTGTTGAAATTCTGGAGTGAGAAAATGGGCAGAGACACTATTTTCAAATTTTTGAGGGCTGGCTTTGCAGCTTGGCACATCTTTTCCTGGAAACAGTTAGTGGTCATAACTGACTCCCAGATGTGTGGCTAAAATAATTGGCTTTTATTAATATTCAGAAATAAGAATCCAGAAATAAACTGGGAAAAGATGTTAAGGACAGACTATTGCAAGTTTTCTTGCTTTCTCCCTTGAAAATGCTTGTGCAGGTCTCAGTTGGAGGCATGTTCCAGGACACAGAATCACAGAATCGTTAAGATTCCAGAAGACATTGAAGATCACTAATTCCAGCTGTCACCCCATCCCCACCATGCCCACTAAACCAGTCCCTCAGAACACCTCCACGATTCTTCAGCTCCTGCAGGGCAGTGACTCCACCACTTCCCTGAGCTGTCTGTTCCAGTGCATTGCCACAAACACATTTTGGGTTGGGATGGTGTTTCTTGACTTTGCTTGGGCTAAGGCCTGCACTACTGGCCTGTGAATATCTCAACAGCTTTAGTACATCTCTCCACTGCTGTGCATGACTGGAAAGTGCCACAGTGACATATATATTTTGACTTGGTCTAGAGGGAGGGTTGGAACTAGGTGGTCTCAAAGGTCCCTTCCAACCCAAACCAGTCTATGATTCTGTGCCAGGAGACAGAGAGGCTACAGTCATACTAAAGTGACCAACTCACTGTGATAATTTAGAGTAAACGGTACTCCTGAATTGTAGATTGATTTTATGAAAGCTTGCCAACGTTTGCATTTCATGTCTCATGAGAGCACTCCGAAGAGTGCAGAGCAGGAGCTACAGGTGAGCTCGTGTCCTGGGCAGTGTGAAAGAGCAGCTCTCTCCCTGGTGGACTGCACTACAGCTCGTGACCCCTTCCAGATGAGGCAAAATCTCCTTTGCAACATGCCAGAGAGAACCAACACCACAGAGAACATGGAGAAAGTTTCAGGATGTACAGATCTGAGATGCTAGGACCAAATACAGCCTTTAAGATAGCAAGAAGCCAAGGGAGAGCCCTCCCCAGCCCAGATCACCAGCCTCCCACCATACGTTCTCATCCAATCTGCTAAGCTTTGCTAGAGGAGGCTGTATTTCACCAGTGGATGGGGTGCTTTCTCTATGTCATTTCACTTGCTGAAGTTCTGTAGGATACTTCTGCCTTAGATCTGAGAGCTGGCATTATTAATAAAAATTTATCGCATAGTTCCCCTCTTATTTTAAACAAGGTCTTTTAACATCTCTTTCACCTTCTCAGCCCTTGGAGCGATTTGCCACTTGTCAGGAAGAAATAGGAGATGAAGCAGCTCTTCCTCACATTGCAACTGTCAGGGAATTCCAGAGATGGACAGAAACAGTGCAGGAATTGAAATAAATCACTTCCATCCAAAGCTCTGAATCCCACTCTCTCCTTAATAATAAAGAGATTTACTTCAAGCCTTTCCCAATAAAACTCTGAACGTCTGTGTGTGTTGTAGGTCAAAGGAAAACATATTTGAAACCTGAAGTCGGAGTGAGAAGTAAAACCTTGTAAATTTGCCTCAGATAACTTGTAATCTCATCCTCAGCTATCTAACCTCGCTAATTTATTATGTCTTGCACCAGTTGCTTTTGGGATTAGGGATATATTTGTTTCCAAATAAAAGCAAAAGGTTTTCACTGTGCCTGCGCGAAGACCCCATGTAGAGCGGGTCCATGGTTATATACTAAAGACAATACCCTGGGTGTAATCTCAAGCTGAGAAAGTCAGCAAGCATGGCCAGGGGAAGGACCCCTGATTTCCAATAACCTTTTCTCAGCATGGGCCAATGTCAGACATGAATTACAGGGACAGATGGTCCCTTTATCTGTCCCAGAAAGGTCATCCCTGAATTCATATTCTCACCTGTGTTCATTACAGATTACACCACATCCAGGGTGCTTCACAGCTGTAAAGTCAGGATCTGGGAAGTGCCACTGTAAAAAATGATCATTTTATTATTTGATTGCTCTTGAAGAAGCTTCAGATGATGTAATAGCCAGTGACTCAGCTTCCACACGGACAGTTTTAACCAGATTAATTAGAGATGGAGTCATAGAATCATAGAATAACACGAGTTGGAGGAGACCCATAAGGATCATCAAGTTCAGTTCCTAATGAACTGTGTTAGAAACTGTTGTTTTCAGGAACATGCAGCAGTAGAAAAAAAGTGAAGTGCAGCAGTACTGAGCATGCTCTGGACTTAATTTTCAACCTGATTTCCAAAGGAAACAACATTTATCTGATCCTGCATTGTGTGGGTGTACTTATTCCACTTTCAGAGCTTTGATAACTCTTGTCAATTTGTGCAGCAGAGCAAAAGAGGGCTCAGGAATGTGAAGTTTGTGCAAATTCTACAGCAACTGATAAGAGGGATAATCCACCAGATCCTGCAGAGAAAGAGAGACAAACTCAAATGTATCACTAAACACCGGAGAATCCATGTTTAAAATATTATTTTGGGTATGCCTTTGATGGAAATAGTTTCAACCAGAGCTTGGGGCTTATGAGATGAGAACTCAACACCAGCTTCCATGTGTCCTACAGATTGTGGAATGGCTCCTTTTAACAGGGCAGCAGCTCCAACAAATTACATTTCCATCTCTCCCCTGTGCAGCTACCTTTGGATGAATCTGGGCCAGACTCAGCCTCCTGGCCATGGGAGGAATCAACAGTAGCAGCAGTTGGAAATTGAACTGGCTGCCAGCATTCCTTCACCCATCAAGCCTCCTATTTGGAGAGGTCTGGGAGAACTCAGAGAGCCCCTTGCCACTCTCTCTACCATTTCAATGAGTATGAAGGCAGTGCTGGGATTGAGAGCTTGGTTCCTCTCCCTTTCTGGAGTCACCTGAATTTTGATCTCATACCCCAGCATCCATTGCAGCACCATCTATCTCATGCTCCAGTTTCTTATTTTAGCACATCATCATCACAGGAGTGAGCTGAAGATCAGACTTCCAGTGGACTCAGAAGGACCCTGTATACAGGTAGCATTTGATCTGTTCTTCTGTTGATACTTTTCTTTCCTGAAAATGCCCTTCTGGGTGCTGTGATGAAGAATCATCCTCCATGCTGAGCCTGACAGGGCTGAGCTCTTCACTGGAAGAGTTGGAGAGTGGATGAGCAAAAACAATGTCTAAAATCACAGCCCACATGACACTGAGAACAGAGGATGCCCTGGGGAAGGAGGAGAAAAAGAAATACAAGAAAAGAAAAGGAACTCTGGCAAAGGCAGTGGCTACCTGCTTTCAATTTACTCTTGAGAAGTCCTCTCATGACATCAGTGGGGGCCATGCATACAGGGAGCTTCAAAAGTGTTTATGGGATGATTTGTGTGGCATGATGATTCTGGAAGCATTTTAGGAAAGGTATGATGTTATTGAAGGATTTTTTTTTTCTTCAGGTCCATTTGGACGCTTTTTAGCATTATATATCATCAAGGAATGAGCCCCAGCAGCTGCTTGCTATTGATGCAATCTTTATGTTGATCTTTATGATGATCTTTAGGTGCTAATGAAGTCTATGACAGAGTAACAGAGGAGTAGGCAACAGGAGTTCAGCAGGTTGGAGTAGCAGGCCAAATCCTGCCATCTGCCCTCTCCTTTTCCATGAGTGTTCTTCAGGGATCTGTTGAATCCTCATCACATCTCACCCTACAGACAAAGAACAAAATCCTGGAGAGCTCCCACGGAGTCAGTGCCCACATGTGAGCTGATGTGCCTCAAACCCAGTGCCTCAGGCTACCTGCAAACTCAGGAAGACTTCTTTGTATTCTCATGCTCATCTTCCTTTATGATGGAAGCCTTGAATTCTTTGCTTTTGAGGTTTTCAGTATTTCCATCCACAACATCAGATTTGTGTCTGGGTTGATGTCATGGAGATCATATCCATCATCTCCTTTGCTTGGATTATCTGGCAGCATTTAAGGGGGGAGATGACAACTCACTATCCTCTTCTGACCAGAAAGCAGTGAGGGGAAAGAAACACTGGAGGAGCTTGCACAAATTCTAGTGTTAAACTCATCACCTGTGCCTCATTTTCCCACTAAAAAAGGGAAGAAATAAGGACTTACATCTTGTTCCAGGAAAAAAAAAAAAAAGGCCCATCTGATATAGCCAGTGAATGAGTTCTGAGATTCTTCATGTCAGCTAGATGTGCTTGTAGACCTTCCAAAACCTTTCTCCTGTCAGCACTTAGGAATAGGGTACTGCTGCCCAGAGGCTCAAATACCCAACAGGAAACAGGCTCTATCCTGAAGACCTCAGACTTCAAGCGAGGAAGATATGTACCTGGGTAGCATTGCCATTACTTTGCTCTGTTGAGAGTGGTGGAAGTACCTTAGGGAAGTGGTTCTTCTGCAGATTTTTTTCTGAGCAAAAGAACATGGGCTCAGTGCTGTCCAGCTAGGACTGAGGAAGTCTGACCAATGGGTCTGGGTATTTTAGGGATCTCAAAATCCTTGATGAAGATTTAGAGTCCTTCTGATCAGATGGATAGCCTTTCTAGAGGAGGGATGAAGGAAATTCCCCAGAAAATTCCAGCTGCCTGGTCCTTTTTTGTGGACCTTGAGAATCTCATGTGCTCCCTTTGCCCCAGGAGAAACTTTTCCCAACGAACAGCCAAGTTCAAACACTGCATGAACACCCATAGCCTTAAAAGTGAGATCTGCTTTGTTGCGTCCAGGAAAGCTGTGAACATTTTAGCACAGTCAGTCCCAGTGCCATAATTTCACTTCCAGACTGCTAGAAGCAATAATTATGAGAAAATCCTAGCTTTTATTCTTTTATTTACTTACCTCAAACTAAGTTTCTATCCCTCCTGAAAATATAAAGTGGCCATATTCTAAAACTCTTAAAACCCAACAGGCTTTATCTTAAATCTCCTGATTTTTTTAAAGCAGTCACATTATTTTTAGTCTCTGATCTTTCTGCAGAAACCCCTCTCTTCCCTCGTGTCTCATGAGATAGTGGAAGTTTCTGGTGAGGTCTGAGTGGGCAAAAGAGGTTAATGTCACCTTACTCAAAGACAAATCAAGCTGCAGAGCCTAACATCTCCCTCGTATCTCATATCTATCCAGTACACCCCAACATCAGGCACACTTGGAGGTAGGTTCTCCCCTGATGAGATGCTCTGGAAAACCTCATCCGTTGGCCCTTGGAAGGATATCCTTGGTGATTTCCCATGCCAGCCTTCTTGTGACACTGGCTAAGTCTGAGCCATCTCCTGCATGGGAAATGGAGAAATCAGTAAGATTTTGTGCCAATTAGAGACAGTCATTTAATCCAATCACTGCATGGTTTAGTTTGGAAACTCTCCCAGTTCCAACACTGTGTGATGGACAGAGATATCTCCCACCAGACCAAGCTGCCCAAAACTCTCTGCACCACTCGGATCCAGTCCAACTTCCCAAAAAATGTTTCTTCTGCTTCTTGTGCACCTCCATGCAGAGATTTTCAAACACAGCTATGAGTCTAACTCTGACCATGCCCTGTGTTCAAATCACAGGGCATAAAATTATGTGGTCAGGAGCTGGAATGGGCTACGCAGGGAGGTGGCTGTCACCAATCCTATTCAGCAGATGTGTAGACGTGGTACTAAGGGATATGGTTTAGTAAGGAAATATTGGTTGTAGGAGGACAGTTGGACTGGATGGTCTTGGAGGTGTATTCTAACACTGGTGATTCCATAATTATATGACTGGCAAGTCCAGTAGGACTCAAGAGGCTTCAGCTCATCAGTGGAGGATCTCTGAAGTTCCTGGGCTGCTGCTATGTGTCCCGTGAAAGCAAACTGAGAAAGGTGAACCCATCATCAGTTAAACATAATTTGCTGCATGGGGATCCGCATATGTGCTGGGATCACTTTTGGTGCAGGGAGAAAACAGGGTTGGGAAGGTCAGTCTTGGAGTCTGCTATGTCACGGCAGTCCTGCAAAGCCTCACTCAGCAGAGGCAGCTTGTAAAATCCCTCCTCCTTTCTGATGAAAGCTTCTGCAGTGCCTCTCAACGCAGCATTTGAAATCTCACTCATCTCTCTCCTTTTTTCTCCCTTGATGATCTCTCATTCAAACCGTCACGGTTTCCCTGCCCTGAGCTGCTATATTATCAACATGTACAGTAACTCACAGGCGACCTTTGCCCTTTCTAACACTGTAGGGCCAAGAAAGCTGCAGGGAAAAGGAACAGGATCTTGTTCTGGTTCATACATCAGCCACAAAACCATCTGCTGAGCATGGAGCATGGGAGTTTTATTAGCCGTGTGATACAGCGAGCAGAAAAGGATCTGCTACGTTGCCACATGCCTGGGAACAGGAAAAACCCTTTCCTTTCCTTGGAGGAATTCAAGCAAGCTCCATCAAACTCCCTCTACTGAATTCCATTCCTCTTCTTCCTTTTGCTGCAGGACCACTGACAAGCTCTTTCACCCCCACGGATCTGAATGCCAAGGGAAACCAGTGGGAACCATATGCTAAACCTCAATGAAAAGCATTAGGCAACGTTCTGGCCCCACCAAAGGCAACAAGATTTTCACCACTGCTTCCTGCGGAGCCGTGATTTCCCTTTTTTGCTGCAGTACACCCTGCTGCTTCAGTGCTCAAGCAGGACTTTTATTTTCCCTGGAGCCTTTATCCTCCATGCAGATAGAGAACAGAGCTGCAGAAGGACTGCCAAGCTGAGAAGCAGGTATTCTGTGGTTTCAAATCCCCAGTGCTGTGTATTTCATAAATTCCCCTACCGTATTTTTATTACTAAGGAGGCTTATTGAAGTGCCAGCTAGAGCACAAGTGAGTGTGAAGAGCAGTGCAGTTGGACCAAATAAAACCCCTCCCAGGAGGATTTACATCAGGATACCCAACAGAAAGGTAGAATAAAGGGAGAGCATTTGAATAGCAGGGATAGTTCTGAGTTAACCTCCCTTATGTTCTGCTCCCCCACATGTAGCTCCTGATGATGTTTTCAGGGACTTCAATTCGTGGCTGGTTCCTTTCTCTGCCCCTTCCCCTGTTGCCATATTTCTGGTGGCCCATTGGTACAGATTCACCTTCTGAACCATTGGAGTGAGCAGTGTGCTGAGATGTCCAGGCACTGATTGGGACTGGAGAAACACGAAAAGCTAAATAGATGATAAGGACCTTTTTGAAGAGGCCTAATCCAGGCTTTTCAACAATGACCCTGGGATTTCCTCCTCTTCCTACCAACTCGTTCTCCTCTGCACTCAATGATCTACCACCAGACCCAAAATACCCAGTTCAGCGTCATCTTTCCAATACTCCCTGAAGTTCCATCACTCCAGCCTCAACAGTTATCTGCTCTTTCACAGGGCAAGAAACTTTGGTGAAACATATGGCTTTTATGGTCTTTTTGCACAATCCTCTCCACCCTGGTTTCCCAGAAGCACTAGGCCTCACCCAGGATTTTAGTCTCTTCATTCTTCATTGGGAGGTAATCATTCTTCATTGGGAAGTCCTGAGGACAGAGGTTCTGGTGGACACATACTTACCACTGCCTCATACCTACTACAGATTTCTAGGAAGGGAGTTTAAAGAAGCACTGACTGGATAACTGAAGCCAGGCTTGGGTCAGATTTTCAGCTCAGCTCAAATCTTTTCAAGTATCCCTTTTTTCTTTTCTTTTTTTTCTTTTTAACCTTTCAAAGATGGTAGATGTGGCTGGGACAGAGACTGTGGAAAACCAGGAAGACACTCCAGCAGGTTCCTCCATAGGGACTGCAGGCATACACCCTCCCTAGAAGACAGTCTCCTTTGAAACGTGCTGTTACACCATTCAAAATTCATATTACTTTCAGAAAAATGCCGAGGGAAAGAAGAGGTCTATAGATCGACATTGTAAGCTTTATGAGGTCTGTGCATTGGCATCGTAAGAAAGATAAGCATAAGACTGTAGGGATGGTGTGAAATGCTCCCCCTACACGTAAAGAATCCTCTAAATCCATAGCTATTGAGGCTTTCTTGGTACATTTTCCATTTTTTGTCATAGAATCATAGCATCGTTTGAGTTGGAAGGGACCTTTTAAAGTCATCTAATGCAACCTTGTGCAATGAACAAGGACTGCCACAGCTCCATCAGGTGCTCAGAGCCACATCTAGCCTGACCTTGGGGACATAACATCCACCACCTTTAAAGATATTCGTTTGTCCTCCTATTAAGCCTTACCAGATTTGCAGCCTCTGCTTTGACTACTTCCACCACTTATCCACTTCTAATTGTGACTCTGCTCACAGAGTAGCTAAGACTTGCACGTTAAACCAATATCCACCATCACTTCCCAGCCCCTACTGAAACTACTGCCTTCTAGAGAGTGAAATCATGTCCCCCAGCCCCACATGGTAAATCAGGTCCATATATGCAATTTCTAAGCACATGATGTTATATTTCACCGTGTGGAAATACTAGCAGTTTGTGTATGCTCAACTTGTCAAACCCAGAATCTGCAATCTGTCTTCATGTTTATCTTTCTTGCTTGTCTCAGTGTCATTTACCACGCAGAGTTGGAGTTGGACTCAATGATCCTTCTGGGTCCTTTCCAACTTGGGATATTCTATGATTCTATGTTTATCCATAGCAATTACCATGCTTTTTTCTTTGCCATTGGTAAACATATTAAATAAAGTAACTCTACAGACAAATCCATATAGAGTACAGCTATGAAATGTATCGGGTCAAAAATGTACATAAACATTTATAGAACTGTTTTCGTCCTATCAGGCATTTCTATCAGTTTCAATGTATGTCGTGTTGATTAGCCAGAGGTAACGATTCCATTAGAGAAACTTTGTGCTGTAATTCACAGGATTCCTGTGGAAATATTCTCCATCAGAGCTGTCATTTCTTTTTGCCTATCAAAACGCATGTGAGCTCGACTTGATGAGGGCTATTTCCTATGCTGATAGGTGTTAATGTTTTTCAGTGGAGTCCCAAGGGGATGACTCCATTCTTCTGTCTGCGACTGGTGTCAGGCTGATAGCCCAAAATCACCCACCTTATCTTGTTGGTTTGTTCTAAAACTGTTTCCTGTTCCCAGGATGCAAATAATATCTCGGTTCAACAGCACTTATTGATCTTTGGTTTCGTAACTCTGCTATACCAGTTATACAGACATCAAAACCCCTGATTTTACTAGCTATTATTTTACATGACTTTTACTATATTGAAAGTATTTACTCATCATCATATACTCTCTCTGTAATCTGTACTTCCCCCAGGATGGAATGCAATTGTTTCCTGAAGATACTTGCTGCCTCTGAGTTGCCATTTGCAGGTCTGTCTTGTCCTTTCACATTCATCAGTACCCATCCAAAATCATAAACCAAAATGATATTATCGTTCTTTATCATGCTAATACATTAAAAATTGATATTTACTCTTCCATCTTTGCCATCCTCCTATTCCTCTGCAATGCCTTTATTTTCCCCAGCAATCTCTACAATTGCTAGCTTCTAATTTTTACCTTTAAGCTTCCCCACTTTTTACATATTGGAGTTTTATTATTCTTTTCATAGCTGCATTCACTTCCCTTGTAAAGTAGCTTTTAAAAAACCCAATTTAGTCCTCTCTTTCAGCTGTGGGCTTATGTTTTTTTGGATGAATAGTAGAATATTCTTTAACAGTTTCCAATTTTCATCTACATTTTTAAATTCTCCTTACCAGCCAGGTTTTCATCTGTTTTTTGAATTGAAAGAATATACCTACAAGAAGTTTTCAAATCTCCTTTCCTTCCCTTTATTGAAAGAAAAAACAAAGAAGAGAAACCTGAGATTTGTATCTAATCCCATGACTCCAAAGTCTGGGGTTTTAAAAACATGTAATAAAGGTCCAGATAAAATCACAAGGATTGGCAACACTCTCGTATTGTATTTGTCTGACTGCATTCCCTGGCCAGTCCCTAATAACACATTATCATAATTTTTTTAATAGATGAAAATAATGATTTCACCACAATTTTGAAATGTGAAATCTGGGGAAAGCACGTTTGTTTATTTGAGCACTTAAGAAATCATCCTCACTATGAGTCTAGCTTGAACTGATGTCTCTAGGAGTCAGTGCTGACACTCATCACCTGTGAAAACCAAGCAGTTTACACTCAGGACAAATTAAAAGTACTGGCTTTACATTTTCCTTGGTCAGTGACTCACCATCCAAGGCACCCTCATCCAAGCAGAATACATGGTTTAGTTCATGATTGAGAGAAATTCATTCCAAGGATGAGACGTGCTGAGTCTGATGAGCTTTATGCTTCCCATCAAGAAGCACAGAGTTTGAGTAGAAGTTTATAAAGATGTAGTTTTGATGCTGAGAACGATATCTCTGTGGCATGTCATGATCAAGCTATTAATTTGGTGCAGTATTACAATAATCCACTTGCCCTTTTAGTGTCTTCATTCCATATATGACTTTTACTTTCTAAATCGGTCATGTTGCTAATGAACTACTGAAATTTTTGTGACCTTTCTATAGGGAACAGAAAAAAGAGAAAGAGAAGAAGAGGAGATGAGGAAGAGAAAGATGAAGGGAGGGGAGGGGAGGGGAGGGGAGGGGAGGGGAGGGGAGGGGAGGGGAGGGGAGGGGAGGGGAGGGGAGGGGAGGGGAGGGGAGGGGAGGGGAGGGGAGGGGAGGGGAGGGGAGGGGAGGGGAGGGGAGGGGAGGGGAGGGGAGGGGAGGGGAGGGGAGGAGAGGAGAGGAGAGGAGAGGAGAGGAGAGGAGAGGAGAGGAGAGGAGAGGAGAGGAGAGGAGAGGAGAGGAGAGGAGAGGAGAGGAGAGGAGAGGAGAGGAGAGGAGAGGAGAGGAGAGGAGAGGAGAGGAGAGGAGAGGAGAGGAGAGGAGAGGAGAGGAGAGGAGAGAGGAGAGGAGAGGAGAGGAGAGGAGAGGAGAGGAGAGGAGAGGAGAGGAGAGGAGAGGAGAGGAGAGGAGAGGAGAGGAGAGGAGAGGAGAGGAGAGGAGAGGAGAGGAGAGGAGAGGAGAGGAGAGGAAAAATATAAAGTTTACTGAATGAAAATCACTTATGGTCTAGTTGTTGTCCCCTTGTGCTAGAACTGATATATTGTGGAGAATATTTCTATTCTTTTGGGCTCTTCAAAACTCAGATTCAACTTAAAAACAGTGTTCTACCAAAAAGCCTTCGCCTCCTGCCCTGATTTCAAGTGACACTTGCAAAAGCAAGGCACAAATTCTGCAACATGGGATGGATAGCTGCAGTCTATCAGCTGGACCTTGAGGCACAAATCACCAGGTCTGCAGCTAATACCACTCAAGTGATGCTCTGTGTTCTTAGGCATGTGGATGCCTAAGAACATCACAGGCAAAAGAAACCTCCCCTTGGGTCCAGAGAAGAAGAAAAGATGGGAGTGACACACATGCCTAATTTAACTTCAGGAGCAATATTTTTGGAGTCTTTGTTTTTCAGTGCTTGAGAAAGTGTGACACATTGCTAAGAGCATGTCTGGAATATCTCCTCCAGGCTTGGTCAGCCGTGTCCATACATGAGTCATTGAGACCAAGCAGGTGCAGGGAAGTGCCAGGACATGGTCAAGAGGATGGAGAGGTTGTCACCCAGGGGGGAGGGGGAGTGCTGCAGAGTGGGGTCTTTTTTAGCTCAAAACAACAAAGGTGGAGAGGGGAAATGAGTGCAGTTGCACGTGAGAGGTAAAAATAGCTGGGAGCAAAAAGAAACACTGGAGTGAAAGAAAAAAATGTTGGCAGAAGAACAAGTAGGTTTTAATTGGCCTGGAGTAAATTTAGTCTGGAAATTAGATGAGGTTTCCTAAGCATCAGATCAGCAAAGTCCTGGAACAGGCTTGTGGGGGCTGTGAAAACAGAGCTTGCTCAGATGATAAATAGGTTTAATTGCACTGGGGGATGTAAGGACAGAGAGTCAGCAGGCTCAAAGTCTGTGCACTTGTATTTCTAGAGAGATATTGGAAACGTAGACCCAGGAACAGGATTATAGAACCACAGAATCATTAAGGTTGGAAAAGACCACTAGGATCACCAAGTCCAGCCATGAACCCATCATCTCCATACCCACTTATAACCAAGTCCCTCATGCCACATCTCCATCTTGAACACCTCCAGGGACAGTGATTCCACCACCTCTTTGGGCAGCCTGTTCCAATGCACTACCACATTTTCTTAGGAGAATTTTTTCCTAATATCCAACCTGAACCTCCCATGGACTAGGACCGTTGCAGCAAGGTAGAGGTGCAAAGACAGTTTGCAGAAGAAGAAATACACCATCTTAGGGAACTGCTTGGTCCATCTTCCTTGTAAGCTCTCGCCACTGCTCTAAGTTGATTTCTGCCTAACCTGAATGATTGTGAACCACCTGCCAAATCTGTGCTTCCATCCCTTCTCAGCCTGTGAGCCAGGTGAAATGCAGACACATGCTTTTCTTCTGGGAAGGAGATTAAGCCCAGGAAAATCACCACCCAGTTTGCTAAACCGCAGAGATCAGAGATCTGTTCCTTCTGATTTGGATCTGCAATGATAAACATTAAACTGAACATATCAGGGTCTGGTGACAATCAGAAGAGATGACATTTCTATCTGCAGGAAGGAAAAAAAAACAACTGGGAAAAGCCTATAACAAAGCCTAGCACCTGCATGAACTCAGGAATGATCCATTCATTTTCTGTAAAGAATATTGTGATGCATTTTGCAGAAAAACCTGTATGACTCCAGTACCAGTATCTCATGGATGCTGATGGGATCTAGCCCCACAACTCACTAAGGCGATACAGTTCATATTCCTGGGAAGACTGTTGTTTTATTATGCTAAATTATGCTAACTTTCCCTTTTCACACTGCAGCTGACTAGTCCAAATTCCTTGGTAAATTTTGGTCCAGGGGGCTGTCCATGAGGGGTAAAATAATGTTATAAATAATCCCCATGGAGTGCATGGGTTATAAGACATAAAGAAAAAGAAGCAGAGATGCTGTTGCAACACCAAATCTCAACTGAGGTATCCCTGTTCCATTTCCATTCTCCCCATTCAAGACACCTTTCCTTTCCTGGTCGTTGCTCAGGTCCATGCCCACCTGGATGCAGGACTTTAGTGAGACCATCTGAGTTAGACAGCCCCATTTCATAGAATCATTAATATTGGAAAAGGCCTCTAAGATCACTAAGTTCAACTATCAACCCATTCCCACTGTGGCCACTGACCATCTCCCACATCTCCACGGTTTTTGAACATTTTCAGGGACTTTGATCTTCCACTTCCCTGGGCATCCTGTTCCTTGATTTGGCTGGGTCTGGGTCTCTCCAGAGCTGTTGAACAGAGCTGTGGTTTATGCAGACTTCATACAGAGGAGAGCTGTGAAGGAGTCTGGTTTTTAGTGGCTCTGTGTGTCTTTGATGTAACTCAATCTCAGTGTGCTCCTCTCTCCAATGTCTGACTGAGAAAGCTACAGAACTTTTTTCCAGAATCTCCCCTCTGTGCTGTGTTTCTATCCCGTACACTCTGGAGCAGCAGGTCCCTGGAAAAGCCATTGGAAAGCAAACCTGCTCTGGTGCCTACTATAAAATTTGGTTCTGTTCAGATTAACTCTGAATTCTAGACATTCAAAACCAACAGGAATGGTTTAAAAGCTATTTATCTGCACAGCGATGAAAGGACAAAATTCCTTGGCAAGGCTGGAGGCTCCCTTTCATATCTCGTATACTTTAACAACCACATTTACAATGCCTGTAGTACCTTATTTTTTACATTCTGTACTTGTTATTTTCCACTTCTGCAGCAGTCAGAGCACAGAAACCAATGCTTACCTTTGCAAGGAAGCTGAGACATCACTGAGATTGATCCATTGAATGAATTGGTAACGCTCAACCTCGTATCTCTTCATCCACTTTGCTCCACACATGGATAGGAGCTTGCAGACTGACTACACCTTCATTTTACCTCTTTTTTAACCATATCTGAGTTTTCTACTGATCAGGTATATCCCTAGTGCAGCACAGTTGGCTTTTTAAAAAATACTGCTTGAATACTGACTGGGCTGCTATTACCATATAAGACATAACATTGAAGTGAGCTCCACCACTGAAGAGCTTATCTGGCTCTGGATCAGTGGCTCTACAAAACTAAAAATAAAAACCAAAAGGATTTCCTTGCAATACAGGGCAGTCTTTGCACTGAACATTAAGGATATGTTTCTGGAGGTTCATTGCCTAAGATCACGAAGAAAAAGAAAATGCAGAGGAAATAAAGGTGTTGAATACCAAAATGAAATACATTTATCCCACAATTATCCAATAAATGGAGTCAGAAATGACTAAGTAATTTATTTTTCAGCACCTTTTCCAGAACCCTGTGTGCTAAAAGGCAGCAGCTGCCCTCCTATGAGCTGAGTTGTTCCCCATGAGGAGAAGTAAGGGGTTTACACCCAATCAGTATTGGAAATATTCCTGTCCTAGGTGTGAATATAGCATACAGGAAAACTTAGTGCAGGTCTGGGGACAGCCCATTGCTACTCCTCTCCCATGCCTTCTTGGAGGAGAATTCATCATGTTTCTAAGCCTCAGTTTCCCTGCATACAATATCATCTATTTAGAGAGTTTCTGCAGGGTTTTTAGATTCTAGTGAACTTTGGGCAACACAGTTGAAAAGTTCCAACAATTCCTTTTAGTGAAGGGACCACTAGTGAAGGGAAAGGAAGGGGAGAGGAGAGGAGAGGAGAGGAGAGGAGAGGGGAGGGGAGGGGAGGGGAGGGGAGGGGAGGGGAGGGGAGGGGAGGGGAGGGGAGGGGAGGGGAGGGGAGGGGAGGGGAGGGGAGGGGAGGGGAGGGGAGGGGAGGGGAGGGGAGGGGAGGGGAGGAGAGGAGAGGAGAGGAGAGGAGAGGAGAGGAGAGGAGAGGAGAGGAGAGGAGAGGAGAGGAGAGGAGAGGAGAGGAGAGGAGAGGAGAGGAGAGGAGAGGAGAGGAGAGGAGAGGAGAGGAGAGGAGAGGAGAGGAGAGGAGAGGAGAGGAGAGGAGAGGAGAGGAGAGGAGAGGAGAGGAGAGGAGAGGAGAGGAGAGGAGAGGAGAGGAGAGGAGAGGAGAGGAGAGGAGAGGAGAGGAGAGGAGAGGAGAGGAGAGGAGAGGAGAGGAGAGGAGAGGAGAGGAGAGGAGAGGAGAGGAGAGGAGAGGAGAGGAGAGGAGAGGAGAGGAGAGGAGAGGAGAGGAGAGGAGAGGAGAGGAGAGGAGAGGAGAGGAGAGGAGAGGAGAGGAGAGGAGAGGAGAGGAGAGGAGAGGAGAGGAGAGGAGAGATTATAAGAACTTGGAAACGGTGTTTTAACCAGCAGTAAAACTATTAACATCAGTAAAATGTGTGAGAAAAAACTGCTCCCTGCAGAGAACAAGTTTCACACTGAAATTTATATGAAATAGAAAATAAACCTGAATTCTAACTACACAGCCACAGCTCAGACTGACCACACTAGATAATTTCCAGTAAAACATGAGATATCCCTGCTGAAGTAGTTACTTCAAGAACTAAGGTGAGCAGACTCTGAGACCCCAGGGAGTTAATTATTCCTCAAATCTATATACTTATTTTATTTGTGGATTTAAAAATCATAGCAAGAGTTTGCAAGCTCTGTACTGCTCTCTACATAGCTGCCCCAAATCCTGCCCATTGTCAGTGTCACCAGACAGAAGGTAGAGAGCTAAGCTGGCAGCCTTTAAGAGCCACTCCTGAGAACTTAACCCTTTGCCTGAGAACTGTATCTAATATAAAAACATAAAATCATAGGATTATTAAGATTGGAAAGGACCTCTAAGATGACGGAGTCTGAACATCAACCCATCACCACCAGGTCCAATGCCAGCCCTTATAAAACCTCTCTGCTAAAGGTTCTCCCAACAAATCATACCTATGTCTGGACAAGAAAATCAAGGTGAATAGAGGTTTGATCCATTTGGAGGTACAGTGATGGTGCTGGATCAATGTTCTGGCAAACAAAATCTCCTGGGGAGACACTGTGGCCCTGGTGCACAGAGTCGTGACCTGCTCAGGATCAGAGGGCTGCAGGTCAGTAGCAGATGTGAGACTGCCATTGATACCAACAGACAACTTCAGTTGTCTCTCTTGGTGGGAACATATTACGCTGATGTTCTCTGTTCTGGCTTGTGCCTCTGTGCAAATGGGAGCAAATGGGTTTGCATGCTGGCTTCCATGTCCTTTGTGAGCTTTCCCTAGGTTGGAAGCAGAATATGGGCAAAGGGAGTAAACACGTATTTAATCATACAACCAAAGAATGAGTTGGACTGGAAGGGACCTGAGGGCTTGTCCAGCTCCAACCCCTGTCATGAACAGAGACAGCTCCCATAGACCAGGTTGCCCATCACAAGGGATCTGTGGAATGTGAAAATCAGCTCTGCCCCCCAAATACACCCAGGTTGTGAATCTGCTGCTGTAACAAATTCCCTGGCTCAGTGTATGAGGCAAGGGAAGGGAAATGGAGAGCAGCTCAGAGCTGCAGAATCACCTCCGAGTCCCTCCCTGCTCCTGCTCACTATAAGAGCACAGTGACCCCAGCCAACTGGGGCAGACCCAAGGGAGACATAACCTTGATCTGGGAGAGGTGCACAGTTTGTGCATTTATGGCTATTTCCAGAAATGTATGAGTTAAAAAGTGCCAAATGCAATGGAAAATGTTTTTAGGTTTGTTTTTAATTACTACACATAAATATATGTGTATATGTATAATGGCACATCACATAAAACTGCCTTAAAAACATCCCCCACAAAGTCCTCAGACAACATTAGGTGTCACTTTGACATTTCCACTGTGGGTTTTTAGAAGAGTCTTCAAGAATTAAAGGTAAACTCTCAAAAAAATCTGGATGTAAAAATAGTTCAGATAAACCTCAAAAGACATTTGACAAATATAGAATGACCAGGGCGGTAAAATGAATACATGCAAGAGAATATAAAGGGGTTTTATTTTCCTTAATTTCATCTGAACAGCCCATTATGTCTTTTCCTAAAGCCCACGGACTTGAAAACCAGTCACAAGCTGAACTGAAGTGGTTGGGATATGTGATCTATAAACATTAGGGTAGCTGAAGCATGAAAGCAGATGATGTGAGGTTAGGTTTATGATACTGATGCTATCTCCTCTTCTTTCAGAATTGCCTGGAGTTATGAGATGGAGCCTGCTGGACTGTATAAATGTTACATAGTTTAGTGAGTGTATGAAAGAGGAGTCAGTCTCGAGAGCACATGGGTACAGGCTGCTGTTCCTCCTGAGTGCCTGGGACTGCAGAGCTGTGAAACAAGCAAGAGGGGAGCTTTTTTTGGAAAGATGCAGTGATTCAGATGATATTTGCCAGGTGTGGCTTTAAAGCCTTAATTAAGTTCTCACTGTGGTCAATAGGACCTTTATCATAGACTGCAGTGAAAGTCAGACCTTCAGTCACCAGCTCCTTTTAACTAGGGATGTGCAGACTGTTTTCCTATCACTGCTTTAATGAAGGATACCCTTGAAGTGCGGTGGTCCTCTGGGTACTGAGGGATACATGATCCGTCTGCCCACATTTTGGAGCAACAAGTGCCTTTGTGGGGACTCCCAAGGAGCCTCCAGGTGTTGAAAATGGATGATGCTCCCTTCTCAGCCAGTGTATCAATGGAATTATGCTGATTTCCAGCAGATCAGGCCCTGGCTGCAGCCCAGCCTCCTTGTCTCAGGTTTGTTGAGTATTGTCACGATTCTTGAGGCTCAGTTCTACAGCTCATTTTGCTGGAGACAGTACAAGCATCAAGGACATCTTTTGTCCCAGTGTTTCGTGCCATCTCCACCTTCATTAACTTTTAGATCCCCCACCATGCCCACTGGCCATGCCCCTCAGTGCTGCATCTCCACTGTTCTTAAAACACCTCCAGGGATAAAGACATCAGCCACAGTGATGAGTAGGAGGGAAACACTGCAGAAGAAGATTAAAGGATGCATACGTCATTCCATGTGTATGCACAAGTGTGTGCTTTTCTGATTTTGCTCTGAGAACCATTACTGACCACTCCTCTACAGCCACAGTCCTCAAAATAACCTTCTCCTCTCTGCTTCACATCCCCTCCCTCCTCCCATAACAACTGCTCCACACCTCACATACTTGCCTACCTCTCAACTCACTTCTCCAGCCCTAGGATTAAAGTCGTTATTTCACCTTCCAGGGCCTCTCTGCTATCGCTGTGTCCCCACTGTCCACCCTGACTCTGAGCCTTGTTGGCTTGGAATCGTTTCCTCCATATCTTCTGCTGTTCCTGCAGTGAACTCCCCCCTCTCAGGTCCTCCCACCTAATTCAACTCCCTTCTGCACATGGGCTTCCTCCAGAAGGCTCAGCAACACTAACCCCTCATCAGTTAAATGCCCCCTCTGTCCCAGCAGCACGTAAGTGTGGAAGGACAGATTAAAATCAAGCTAAATAAATACCTCATGTGGACTTCCCAGAGTGCCTCTTCTTGTAAAACCAGAGAAGTTGGCTGCTGAGCACTCTAGGGCAGGCTCTGCCTTATATTTATGTCCTGTAAACTTTCAAATCTATCGCTGGTGCTAACAAATAAATAATCATGATTAATCGCTGGTCATCTTGGGCCCGATCCAGCTCTGATTACATCAGTGGGAACCTTTCCATTCCCTGTGTGGGAGTTGGATCAGACCAGCAATCCGTCCTTTTGTTAGCTCAGCGCCATCCTCAAGTGGATTTTATCTTGTCTGCCTGAAGGTGTTTGCATTCCGACAGCTTTCCCCTGCTTTTCTGAAGGTAATATAAAAATAACATCTCAAGTATGGAGATGTACCTACCAGGGACCTCCAGCAACCAGTGTTTGGGATCTGTGGGATCGTCATGTTTCACGTTTTTATCCACTCCAAGAATTTTGGCAGTGTGGAGCGGGTGAAATACTGTAGCCTGTGTAATAAAAACTCACAGTGACAAGGATGGAAAGCTTTGATAACACAAAACCAGCCCAGGTGATGCTCTCTTGAGATGGCAATGCTGCTCAGAGAAGGCAATAGAAGGGGAAATGCTGATGCATCCTCACAATGTGGCTTTTATACCCTCTAATTATATGAAGGCTGCATTTGAGATAGACAATGTGGAGCACAGGGACTGTGATTTATTTTGAAAGCATCAACATTATAATTCTTATCCATTTATTTATAGCAGAAAACAAAGGAAAAAGCAACTCCAGGCAGTAATGACTCTCAGCTGATGCAGCTCAAGCAGCTAAAACATTACAACATGCAAGATCAGGTGGCAGGATTTAGATCTATGCCCCTGAGCACATTCAGATTTCTGCCATTTGGTTCAAGGAGAACATCTTCAAGTCTTAAAAGGAAAATCTAATAATGAATCCAGCAGGCAACTGAAAAATAAATCATGCTTCCACGTGCATGGAGGAGATCCAGAACATCATCCAATCCTCCAAGGCACCTCTGTCCCTTTGGTAACATGGCAAAAGGGTTCCCTCTGTAACAAGATACGCTCTCCATCACCACCCCAGCAATGAAGCAACATCTCACGTTCAGCCAGACACCTGGCCACCTCCTTCCTCCTCTGACCCCTTGATGAACACCACTATCTTCATTGAGAAGCACTTTCCAAGATTTTCACATGGGGCAGAATTATTCCTTATTGAGTATTAATCCTGCTGCTGCAGGAAATGTCTGTAAATAATATTCTTTCCTAAACTGAATCAATTGCCTGGGAAAGTGCAGGCACAGCTCATGAGGAAATCTAAAATATTTATATGTAAGAGATAGCGGATCATCTATTTACTACATATCTCCAAAAGCATTAGGAAGAGTCTATCAGGATAAGCTGATATTCCTTTTGTTGGCATTGAAACCCTCCTTCAGCACTGAAGATGTCAATGAATCGTCCACATGAAGAAGGATGTGATGCATTCTCCTCAGTTAGTTAAAAAATATCTCTGGTTACCCAATTTATGGGGTTGTACAGCTCAGTTTATGGGAGTAAAAGCAATGCTGTCGTTACACCAACTCTAATACTTCTCAGATTGGAGAGATGATTCGTGATCCTTGAGGATCTCCATGACCTCCTTGGAGATTCATGATCCTTGAGGTCCCTTCCAACCTGGGCCATTCTGAATTCTGTGATATTAGGAAAAAAATATTTTCAGAACGGGTGATGATGCATTGGAACAGGCTGCCTAAGGACGTGGTGTTGTCACTGACCCTGGAGATGTTCAATAACCATGGAGGAGTGACACTGAGGGACATAATGTACGTGGTGGGGAGGGGTTGGTGTTGGACTGGGTCTTATCTGTTCCAACCTTAATGATTCTATTATTTTGCTTTCATCCCTGCATGACACAAAACTGATGAAGAACACTGGTGGTGCCAATCCCTAAATCTGGAAGCGTTTCCCTGATTGGCACCTGAGCCTGGAGTGGTGGAGGTATTCCTGCTTTACTGCTTGGAGCATGAGGTCTCCTGCATGGGCCATGGCCCAGCATAAAAATTTGTAGTGCTGCAGGAACACACATTCCTGTGTGCCGTAGCACCTGAAAGGCCTCCCAAAATAGATTTTGTTCCTGTGTAAGAGCCCCTCAAAGAATGTTTCCATCCTGTTTACAGAAATACTGCAGGACTTAAATACATAAACAAGCAGAGGGATATGGTTTTTCATGGGTAGTCCTCTTAAGTGGAAGCACAGTAGGCTTTCAATTTAGATTCCAGGGAGTCAGAAACCAGGAAAGCAGAGATGGCTCCACGACACGAATTGGAGCAGCTCTCAGCCAGACCTCTCTGTGGAAGAAATGTGCTGTTTCAGAGTCAGCAGACTTCAGACAATCCTGGGAAAAGATCTGCTGCTTTAGCTTCCAGTTTTAGCTCCATCTTTCTATAAAATCATAGAATCAGAAGACAGTTTGTGTTGGAAAGGATCTCTGGAGGTTATCCAGTTCAGCATCCTCCTCAGAGCAGGCTTGATTAGGTTTCTCAGGGATTTGACCAATGAAACATGGAAGACCCCCCAAGATGGAAAAGATGGAGATTCAATCAGGAGCAATCCATTTGCTAGATGGGTCCATGCATGGGGACTATTTTTGATCTGTTCAGGCAGATCAAGGAAAAGAAAAGATATTTTGCAGGAAGATCTCTGTTTTATAGACCTGAATATCCTAGGGGGAGTCAGTAAGGTCAGGTTAAGTTCCAGCTGTGATCATCACTGGTTCTCACCAGGACCAAGGTACATGCCACTTCCCCAGATTTTTCAGCACATGCAGCAGTGGAAGGAGATTTTTAGTGGCCTTTAATCCACTTCTTTATCTTTTTTTTTTTTTTAATTGTAAATTAATCTGAGGTTAAGAGGGACCTTTTCCTCATCTTTTGGGCAACTGCATTCCACATCTACTCCATCATGCACCCTGAATAATGAATGTCTTCATCCGAGGGGTTCTACTGGAGGTAAGTGGGTGGGTGGACTGGATGATCTTGGAGATCTTTTTCAGCCTTCATGACTGTAAGATTCTATTATCTTCTCTTCCTCAGGGAAATCACTGTTGCCAGCCCAATCCTTGAGCTGGATGTTCAGAATGGAGATTGGGTCTTCACAGAATACAGAATGATGCATTCACCTGAAACCAATGGGTGCCAGTGCCAGACCCTGTGCATTTTCTTTTCTCCATAAAGCTGTCCTGTACAATCTGTGGAAAACATTTTAATTTATTTTTTTTGCTGTGTCTCACATCTGCTAGAGAGGATGTTTGCACAGATCTTTCATTTTCTTGTTTTTGCTTTCCCCGAAGTGTTGCATGATAAAGCTTCAGGATCAGCCATGTGCTTTGCTTTAAATTCAACATGCTCATTAACTAACTGTGCTGGCAGGGAGAATCCTGAAGCTTGGATGGAAACAGGACACACTGTCATGCAGAAGGGGAATTCTCAGGACAGCTCTGCTTCTTTCCCCTCCTTGCAGGAGCAAGGACTCTGAAATGCTTGCTCTGCTCTTGCAGGGCTGTGAGGTGTCTTTAGATCAAGCTGAAATACTGTCTCTTGGCAGCAGGCAATAGGCAGTGGGGTTTGAATGCTGGCAATTGCTGTGAAAAGGAGGAGTCTGCAAAAAATGATTCAGAGGAAACAAGAAAGCAGAATCAGAATGAGTTTATGTCTCACTGCTTGTTTCAATACAGCTGGTGCCTGCAGTGCCGTGGGGTTGCAGCTTTAGGGATATGGCTACAGGATGTTCTTGGAGGGGACGTGAAGTCACCCAGGTTCTCATCATGTTTTGGTGAAAGACAACAGTGTCTGCTCCCTGTCAAGCTCAGATGCTACTACATCTAGTTGGATGATCAGGATCTGGACAAACTCTCTAAGGAAATGTTTTAGCAGAAAACTGTGCAGACTGGAGAAAATCAAGTTAGTTTGGATGGCTTGGCTTGCTCACTCGCTTCCTTTCTCCCTCAGATGCTGTCATTCCCCTTTCTCCATGGAATTGTCTGAGCTGAGCAGGTTGTTAGAGCTGGATGGATAATAATTACATCACTGCTGGGGAGGATTTTCTTATTCCAGAATTTAGTATTGTTCCTCATTTTGAATGGAAAGTTGAAGTTTTGGAATTTGGCTACAAAAACTAGGTTGGGGATGACATGGTGCCCAGCCTAACTCTAGAAGTAGCAGCTTTGTGCCAGCCTCTCTTCAAGGAATTTCCATAGCTTGCATCTTGGGAAGTGAAGAGCAGGTTGGGAGGCCAGGGCCAAAGCATTTCTGGTTCCTCAGCTTCCTCTCAGCTGGGCTGCAGGGAACTGGAGATGTGCACTCCCCAGATCCAAGAGAGAAAGCTATCAAGAAACCAGCCTCAGTCTCCATTCACCTTGAAATTTTTCATCACCTTAATGAACAACAAAACTAATGCTGATAAATGAAAGTTATACTTCAGTACTCCCATTAGGAAACCAACATTTCCTCCCAGCCATCTCCAGTAAGCATCCCCTCTGCCCATCATCAGGCTGTCACAGAGACCACTCATTCACAAGGAAATGAATGAAGAGATGGATCTGTCCCAGCAAATGCAAAATCACTGTCTCGATTCTCATAAAAACTAAAATCATTTCAAGGAAAAAACACATAGAAAATGAGAAGACCTTAGTTCTCCCAAGGACTTAATCTCTGGGCCATTTAGTCCACTATCAGATTTTACTTGGTGCTGTTCACTTGGAGGAACAAACTGGGGAACATTTTTAAGAATCTGGAACACATTACTGAGGTTAAATCTTTGTAATCAGGATGAAAATAGGAAGCAAACTCAAACATTAAATAAACTAAACACTCAAATTGCTCTGTGAGTCAGATATATGTCCTAAGAGGAGCAGAAATATTTCAGGAAAACTGAGGGTTGTGTTAGAAATGATTGTGGAGAAATAACAGGGACAGCCAAGAATGAACCAAGTTTGGGCTCATCTGAGTCTTAACTAAAGACCTGCAAGAACTTGGATCTGAGGAAAGCCAAGCTGATGGATGAGGTAAAAGCTATGCCAGACAATGAATTTGTTGTAGTTTGAGATGCCAGACAATAAGTTTTGCATGGTCTCAGCATATAATTAGGCAACAGTTTTATGGTCGTTTCTCCCAGCAGTTGGAGCAGCGATGTTTCATTCAATGTATGGTTCATAATATGTCTATATTGTTGAGAATGAGATGTGAAATAACTTGTAACTATGTAAAAAAGGAGTGAACTGGGCAAATTCACAGCATCTTTGGCTTGATAAACTTACAAAGGAGCCAAAATATCTCTCTGAAAATTCTTTGCTATACACATGAATGTTTCTGGAGTAAGTGGATATGTCTGTTGTTTAGTCTCTCTCTTCAATCTTTATTAACTAAAGATGACTGAAAACAGGATCTCAGACTTTGAAAAACTGTGCTTCTGATGCTACATCTCTAATACTGTTCTTTTGGGCACCACCATTATTTCCACAGCAAATACCTGTAATGGCGTAAGGAGATTGTGACTTTGGATGGAGAATTAATAATAGTAGGAAAACTCCGAAAGGAACCATTTGATTTTCTTGTGCCATAAAAGACCTAGTTTCGAGAGAAATAAGAAGAAAGAGCAGAAGGAAATGCATGGATGCAGAAAGCAAGTATCTCTTTCTTTTCAGGTTTCAACAGGATATGAGATTCTTCATTTTCTGCCTGGAAATATTTGTGGAATATTGATGATCACAAACGCATCATTGAAACCAGTCCATGAGGCATAGGATGAGATAGGACCTCTAGGTTTAAAAAGTCTGGTTCCTTGCCATCATACTCAATCACGCTATTTAAATCCATTCAGAAAATATTTAAATCCATTTCCATCTGAAAATGTATTTATTTCTCACACAGCAATTATTTCTTTGGAAAGTTGTCCTGGATCCTCCCACTTCTGAAAATGAGAAATGTTCTCTTACTTTGTAACCTCACTTCATTTGTCAAAAGGTTATGGCCATCTGTGTTTGTACCATGCTCTCATCTAACTTAAGTACTTCTTCTCCTTGCCTGTAGCTCACCCCACCAAGAATTTTATTTTCTTAGAAACAAAGTATTGCACACTCTTCTTTTACTGGATGCATAAAATAAGACCAGCTCATAACAAATTCAATGTAGCATAAGATTAAATCCAATTCATGGTTTTCTATGACTGCTTATTATTATACGGGTATCTGACCAAAACTTTCACATCTGAACAGTCTTCAATATTAAGGCAAATTGGATCTAGCTTTGAATTCACTGCTTAGATTTTCCTGCCTAGTAGCCTCACATCTTAATATAAATCCTGTGTGCCCAAACCCCAGAAATAACAATAAATGGGCTCCTATGGGAAACATGAAATGCAAAGGTATACATGGACAGACTAACACTACCATTCCAATGACATTTTAAGTACTCCGCTGCCAATTCTTCCATGAAAAACCACTGCCTTTCCCAACAAGTAAGTTGGCTTTGAATTTCAAATACACAACATCATAGAATCATAAAGGTTGGAAAAGACCTTTAGATTCAACCATCAACCAATCCCCACCATGCCCATTAAGCCACGTCCCTTTGTGCCACATCTCCATGGTTTTTACTCTGTCATTCCCAGAATGATCCCCAAGGCTTGAGTTCTGCTCATAACCTGGATGCAGAAATGATCTTTAGCTTCAAATGGTTGCCTGTGAACCACGAGCTGCTCAGCCAGGACATCACAAGTCCTCCAGAACCTCCAAAAGCAGTAGCTGATCCATCCTGCTGCAGCCAGCTGACTTTATAAAGGCAATTTTCTTTACCAACTAGTATTTCAGTGCTTTGCTTATCTGCTCAATTCATTGGGAAAAGATAGCAATTTTCCGTGGTCTTCCCCTTCTGAGAGACCATCAAAACATAGGTTAGATAGACTAGTCAGGCAGAGAAACAGGAAATGCACATAATCTATCTTACATGCTGCTTTTAATATGGGATTAATGGTGTTTTCAGAAACATCTATTTTCTCTGATTAGGATGTGACTCAACTATGGTTCAGACATGTCTCTTAGTTCTCTCCTCTGAGGTATCTTTCTAGGATCTGGGCAAAGTTATTTTGTGGCTTTCCCGCCTACTGAGTGAGTCCTGAGCCATGCAGAAATCTGCCAGTAGTGTTAATGCCACTTTCCATGATCTAAACAATATGAAGAAAACAATGTTAAATATGTACTAAAACAAGCTATCATCGAAGATGCATAACATAGCAATGTGAAGCATAAGGAGATCCTGTCAACTGTCTCCAACACCTCTGAAAATCAGGCACCATATGCCCCCAAAGTGATGCACATCAACTCAGCTGTCATTTCTGAACTCACTGGCCTATGGCCCAACTCTATACCGTTTGGATTGATGAATCCAGCCAAAATCATGTAGCAAATTGAGGATTGGCATCCTTAATGTGTATTCATGATGTATTACAATGACAGAGAGAACAGAGCAGATTACACAGGCTTTGCAGAGCAAGACAATACAGCCAGGAGCTGTTGAGCAGATAGTGACAAGTAATTATCGTAGTTTGGAGTCCTTCTTTGGGCTAAGGAGATTTCCTACCATCTGGGACAGCTTTGAGAGAGCAGGAAGAGGCTTAATGAACGTTGAGTGGGGGAGTGTCGCAAGAAAGAGGGTTCAATATTGCAAGCTGCCCAAGCAAACAAAGAGAACAGTCAAGAGGGAAACAGAGGGGAGCAAAAGGGAAGAGGTGATGTGTGGGAGATGAGGGGAGAGGCTTAACTTCAGCATAAAAGAGGTCCCTCAAACCACAGCAGCCCACACTGCTCTTTGTGTAGAGACAAAGATTCCCTTCACAGCTCCTTGCCCATCCATGAAGCCTTGGGTGTCAGCAGAGAGCAGGGATCAGTGCCTGCCCCTCCATTCCACTGTGAGGGAGCTGCAGGCCACCATATGGAACTGCAGGCCACCATGAGGCCTCTCAAATTCAGGCAACCCAAGGGAACTCAGCCACTCCTCACATGTTTTTTCCTCCAGACCGTTCCTCATCTTCATAGCCCTCCTTTGTATGCTCTCTGATGGCTTTTTGTCCTTATCCTCATCTTCATAGCCCTCCTTTGTATGCTCTCTGATGGCTTTTTGTCCTTATACTGTGGTGCACAAAACTGCACACAAAGATCTTCCCAAGAGTGGTACCAAGTCCACCCTGTTCCTGTGGGACTTGATTAGAAATAACACATTTTCTCTCTCCTCACAGAAGCTTTCAAACCCTCCACTTGCACATGGTTCCATTTTATCTCTCCATCAACCATTCATGGGGAGAAAGATTTCACTCCAGTTTGGCACAGTGCAGTCCCAGACCTAATCCCCCTGCCCTTCACTCTGTGATTTATGGGAGCAGGCCAGTCCTGCAACCTTCTGCTTCTAGCACTGCACCTGCACACTGTGGCTAACTGCCTTAGGTGCTTTCCTGCAGTAACTTACGAGATCTCTTTCCCATGCAGTCCAGACAGCCACACCTTTCCATTAGCAGATATTTCCCTTTCAGGTCCTTTGCTCTCCAGCTCATTTTCTGACTGTTCTCAGCCTTTCTCCAGATGCTGAAATGATCTAAACTTCATGGTAACAGGCTGTGCTGTGCTTGTAGTGTGCTCAGTTGCCTAATGCAGCATCACATTTGTCTCTCTTTTCCATTTAGCTGCATTGTTGCTGTTACAACATCAAAAGAAATACCATAGCTGAACTGTGATGTGGATACACAGTGAAACTCCACCAGCACCTTCTTTCCCATCAGCAGTAGTTTTGGTCTTCAGTTTCTGGACTGATTTTATTCAGATCTTTTTTTATTTTTGTCTTACCAGATGACCATAGCAGCTAATGAATTATGAATTTGAGTTGAGACCTTAGCTTCACAACCTGTTACTAGACTGCATGTCCTGGCACCTCCTTAACTGAAGTAACCGATGACACAGAGAATTTGGCCCTGAAAGGCATAGAAAAAGAGAATCAGAATCATTAGAGTTGGAAAGGACACTTAAACACCATCTAGTCCAACTCTCCTGCAATGATCAGGGATGCCTCCAGCTCAATCAGATGCTCAGTGCCCCATCCAGACTGACCTGGAATGAAATGGGACATCCACTGCTTCTCTGGGCAACCTGTGCCAGTGCTTCACCATCCTTACTGTAAAATTTTTTTCCTTATTCCCAATCTATGCCTTCTTTTTTTAGTTTTAAACCATTTCCCTTTGTCCTATCACAACAGATGTTGCTAGAGTCTGGCCCCTTCTCTCTTATAGCCCCCTTTTAGATAGTGGAAGTCTGCTCTCCAGTCCCCTCCAGGCTGCACAGCCCCAGCTCCCTCAGCCTGTCCTTGTAGGAGAGATGTTCCATCCCTTGGATCGTTTTTGTGGCCCTGCTCTGGATACACTCCAACAGATCCACATCACTGCTGTACTGAGGACTCCACATCTGGACGCAGTACTCCAAATAAGATCTCACCAGCGCAGAGCAGAGGGACAAGATCACCACTGACCTGCAGTCCACGCTCCTTTTGATGCAGTCAGGATGGCATATCATGGTACAGAGATGGCAAACCATGCCACCTGTAAATGAGAATACACCTAGTTATATTCTGTCCCCAGAATCCTCTGCTTAAGTCTACATTTGTGAGTTGCATCCGCCACACAACCCTATGAGGGGTTATACAGATTCACAGCTCCTTGCAGAGCTTTTCACTGGTCTCCTGCTGGTATTGGGCACACTTGCAGCTGGTGAAAATCACTGTTAGAGTTACTTTGTCAGCCTGTCCAGTGCTGTCAACTCCGCAAAAATTAACCCAGGTGAATATCTCAGCCAAGTGAGCGTGTGGTGTGGAGTTGGCATATCTTAATATGCAACACTTGAGCCTTCAAACACTTTCATGAGCTGATGCCTCACTCCCTTTTCCCTGTAAAATGTCAGCCAGGCCCACGGCTGCAGCCTGGCTCTGGCTCGAGGCGATGTAGATCATAGCCTGGAAGCTGAAAAGCACCTCAGAATAAAAGCTTCTCAGATTGTCTGCCAGGGCCTCGTGCAATGAAATACAGTTCAGCTCATAAAACGTCGAAGGTATGTCAGTGTGAAGAGAAAAAAGGGAAAAGTTGGAAAAGAAGCATTGATAGCAGCCAGGAAAATGTAACTCCTTCTACTTAATCTTTCTTTGCTCCTTCTGAACTTGAAGCTTTCTTTCATTGGAGGAAAAAAAATAGGAAGAAGGTTTATAAAGGAGCGGGAGCAAATAAGTCTCCGTTGGACACATCTCAAGGAATCGTATGCATCAAGTTCTGAAGTCCTTGCAACCCTTTAACACCCTTCTCCACATGCTATCTGAAATTCCCTCACTTCTTTTTCAGCTGCTGGGACAGCAGCTGTGAGCTGTGTTTGGCCATCTTGCAGGTATGGTAGTATTTTCTCTGGGCTATGCAGGAGATGCACATTCTGTGGCATGTTTCAAGGGAACCCAAATTTTGGCTGGGGGGTTACAGGTTATGAGGGGTAATGGTGAAGGGAAAAGCAGATCTCCTAAGCACACACAGCCAAGCGATCTCTGCCCTGGGGAGCTGGATCAGAAGTGAGTGCAGCTTGTCCTCCTGCTTTGCTCCTCAGAGCCTCAAGCAGAGATCACATGCACTGAGTTGACTGTGACCCCTGAAATGTTCCCCCACAGAGTCTCCTGGGCCAACAGATCTCAGAGCTGCCCTCCTCCCCCTCTGCCCACAACCCCACCACCCCACCACACTCAATGCCCTTAGTGATGTTTCACCAAGCATGGCATCCGCTCAGACGATGCCCACCACCGTGCCCAGCTGCAAAGGGTGAGCAAGGAGGTTTTATATCCCTTCCTGTCACCTGAATTCAACGCACAACTGCTTGACACGAGACCAGGAAGCTTCTCCCAGCACTGCATCCCAGCGGCTGCTTGTTCTCTACGGGCCTTGGCCTGGCTCTGCTCCACTAATGTTCTCTGTGTCATACCAAAACCATCAGCCAGCACCAGAGCATATGTCTACCGAGACCAGCAAGCAGTGGGTCAAGAGTGCACCTAGGAGACTGTGGTGTAAATAACTGACTCCATCTGCTTTGGGTCAGAACAGCTCCAACTCATCAGAGGGAACCAAAGAGACTCCACGGGTGGGGAAGGAGCCTTCTGTGTCCATCCGGAGAGTTGGCACTGGAAGAAGCCAAACAGGCTCAGTGTTTATGCTGTCAGGCTCTGAGGTATTCATCTTCATCCTGAAACACATTCCTCACAGAACACTTCTGTGCTTCAAGCTTCATCACTGAGAGAGCTAAGAAAATCAAATCTGGGGAGGAAGATGGAGAGACGTCCTGTTTTGCATACTGAGCATTGCTGGTGTTCAGGACATATAGGTACTAGACAGAGGCTCCTCCTTCTTACCCTTCTCTAAGGTAATTTTGCACTCGAAGTGGACTTCAGCTTTGAAATTCAGGCTTTTTTCTCTCCTTCAAAACATTTTCAAGAGAGACTTGGTATTTTGGATGCCCCAACGATTTGAGGTTTGCCCAAAGAGGGGTTCCAATTGTGCCCCAGGACAGTGTTGAACTCAACCCACCCATTACATCCCACAGTTTTTCTTAATTTGGGTCTCTTTCTAAAATTAAGTTGCCACAAATTTCAAGTGAATTCTTCAAGTGTGGGCACAAGCACTGAGTTCATTCTCACGCACTGCTCCTTTTGTTCCACAAACTGAATATCTTTCAGCCCTCAGGCTAGCCAGTCCTTATTCATTTTTTTCTTTTTTAAATTAATTTGCTGCTTTCATGTTAGCCTCCAACAACTGTGATTCATTTTTCCTTTGCACCAGTGATGTTTACAGCTCCTTCCACCCAGAACCACCACATCATTTTAACTGTTATCAGCGTAATGATGGAGGCAGAACTTTGGATGTGCAGAGGAAAAATCACCAGCATGAAAAAGTATCAGTGCATTCCCACAGTCCTGGGTCCTCTTCTGCAATTTGGGTGTAGCCCTTGGGAACTGGTCAAACACCACTGAGTGGACCTCCAGGCCTATCAGCTGATGGACCAGAGGGAAACCACAATCAGTGGAGAGCATACACAGAGCTCTGAATATCAGAGAGCATACACAGAGCTCTGAATGTCCCTTAGTGTGTCATTCAACCAAGTGAATTTTGGAGATATCATTTACCATCTCCAACAGAGACCAATGAAATATGTTCTTCTGGGTGTGATGTCACAAATCTTCTTGCTCACAAGTTTCTTAGCAGCACACAGTCCAAACTTTTGCAGCAGCTTTAAGCCTTGGTCTTGAGTTGTCCCACATGGTAGAAAGATCTCAGGTAAGAACATAATTTGTTCCTATTTCACTCTGTTTCTAGTTTTTTCCTCTATAGTGGGAAGGGTTAAGTGTCTTTGCCATGATGGAAGTAACTGAGGTACCTGGAAGTACTGTGACCAGTACTAGAGGGCTGTGTTCAGTTTTGAGTCCTTCGCTGCAAGAAAGTCATTGAAGCCTTGGAGCTTGTCCAGAGAAGGGCAATGAAACTGTGAGGAGACTGGAGCACAAGTCTTATGGGGAGCAGCTGTGGGAACTGGGATTGTTCCCAGGGTCAGGGGAGACCTCACTGCTATCTACAGTTTCCTGAAAGGAGGTTGTGGTGAGGTGAAGGCTGGTCTCCTGTCCCTCGTAACTAGTGATAGGACTAGAGAGGATGACCTCAAATTGTGCCAGGGAAGGTTCAGGTTGGATAATAGGAAAAATTTCTTCTCTGAAAGGGTGATGAGGCACTGGCACATGCTGTTTGTGGAAGTGATGGAGTCACCACCCCTGGAGATCCTCAGGAACTGTGGAGATGTGGCACTGAGGAACATAGTCAGTGAGCATGGTGGGCTCAGTGGTTGGATGTGGTAATCTTAGGACTCTATTCCAGTTTTAATGATTGTATGAGACTACGAAGAGATGTCCAGCCTGCTCCACCAAGGAGAACAGCACAAAACAGAGGAACATGAGGTGTGTAGGCAAATTTTTTTGCCTTGTGACTCCTGGGGCTCCTGGCTGCCAGCTCCTGGCTGCTCCTTACATAAAGCTTCTCTGAAATTTGGAAGGTAACAAAACTGAGAACTTCACAAAGCCACTGCCTCCTGCTAAAGAGGGTTTGGAAAGGCACCAGATACCAGGAAATGTTTAGAAAAATTCAGGAGACTATGAGAGCTATCCTGGGTGGAGGAATGGAGTTTTAGGGAGTTTGTGCTTCCTTCTCATGCATTAAGGACTGTGTGAGCCAGAAGGAGATGAGGAGCCCGATCTTCACCCCATCTGGAGTGCTGGCTGCCACGAGCTCCTGAAGAGAGATGTGGAGAAGAAACATTGCATGCTACAAACTTTACTGGATTGACAAATGTGGCAGCAATCAGGTTTCTTTGGGATGCTCATTCAATCCACAGCCCAAATACTGGCTGATTCAGAGAGGAAAACATCCATGAAACGTTGTCAGAGTCCATGCCTCTGACAATATGACAGTGCTGTGGTGAGAGGACATGTGTGATGGAAGATGTCTCTTCTTCAGAGCTATGCATTTCAATTTCACATGTAAGGGATGCCATAACTTAATGGGTACTCAGCGAGGAAGCAAGGCTGCCAAACTGAGCTGAGATAAAGCCTCAGGAGGTGGAGGAAACTGGGGAGAGATGGTCCTAGTGTGAAAATATTACCCTTGGAGTGTGAAACTAGGGAGAGAGGGGGAAAACGATACCAAATGGTTCCCCCCTCCAGGTCCCCGTAAACATCAAGGGATGCTTACATGAGGCTGGAAGGGGTCCGAGCCAAAGCACACTGAAGTCAATAGGAGGTGCTGCCTTGCTTTCTTTTAGTGAGGGGTTTGAAGGGCTACACAGCCAAATATTTCAAAACAGCAGCCAGAAAACTCCAGCCATCTGAGATTGGGTTTGAATTGTTTCTGGAGGTGTGACCCAAACCTCTCCATGGTTCTGCAATGAGGAGTTCCTTCATTTACCTCCTTGTTTCCACACTTTTCCCACTCAGGCAAGGACAGCAGGACATGGTAGGAATGCTTCTATAAGGTTGAAAGTGTGGATCTATTTACCCTGCAGATTTCTGCAACATGCACTGTGATTTGCACAAAGATGAGGTGGCCTGGGATTTCTGCATCCCTCTAGCCCCAGGACTTACATTTAGACTTTGTTGAAGCAATAAGGGCTGTGGAGCAGCCCAAGAGTTCCCAGATATATTATTGCCTGCTGGGTTTTTCCTCTTCAGAGTGTAAATACACCGTATGTCAATTTTTTGTCTTGTTTTCTCTCCAGCCCAAATCAATAAGCAGATCCATCCACCCCACTGAGGCGTCAGCCCCTGAAATGCATAAATCTTCACCTCATTTCAAACACCGCTTTTAGTGGGATATTGCTTCTATTTCACAACACTGCCACTCTTCTCCACTCCCACATGCCAGCTATAAAACCCTTTTTTATATTTCCTCTTCTCCATCCTGTGTATGATCCCCTGAGACACTGCAGCCTTCAAAGATTTTTCAGCTGGGATTAAAAAGACAGGGATGAAAAAGAGTAAATGCATTGGAACAGGCTGCCCAGGAAAGTGGAGGAAATACCATCCCTGGAGGTACTCAAGAAGCATGGAGATGTGGCACTAAGGGATATGGTTAGTGGCCATGGTGGGGATGGGTTGGACTTGATGCTCTTAGAGGTCTTTTCCAGTCTTAAAGGTTCAATGATTCTATGTTTCTATGCACCCATACCTGATCCACGAACAGCTGGAGCAGTGAGCATCTCTGCTTCTAATTTTCCTCTCCTGGCCAGCTTATTTCTGTGCCTCTCTGCCAAAACCACACTGGGGATGAACGGTGTTAACCATGGGTGATTTGACTATCTCCTGCGTGTGCATGCAGGATCCAAGCAGGCTGACTTTGTGAGCCCACCTCATTTAGCATGATTCACTCTGGCATGGATCTTCTCCTTCATCACAGAGGTCCAAAAAGAGCCTGTTGGCTTTGGCATGAGTTAAAGAGCCAAGGCTCATCACTTCTCTTTTGGTACCCAGTCAAGAAAACTGGATTATGCTCCTCTCATGTTTTGATAGAAATGGCAGAAGATGATTTTTTTCCTCAGAAACTTTTGGGTACCAAGTCAACCTCTCTGTCTGCATCCCAGGTCTCTGCAGACACCATCTCCATATGACTGGGGGTGGATCTCTCTTTTTCACTGGTGCCCATTCTCTTCAAGACACGTAGATGAGAAGTAGCATAAACTTTTTTGCCTCTCCTGCATCATCTCAGTACGGAGTTGTGAGCACAGCTGAAGTAATGCCAGCGAGTGGGTGAGCTCATGACAAGTTTCCATGCAAGATGTGGGATTAAAGCCCTCCAGCCTTTGATGGCAATAGCATCCCTGAGCCCATGCAGCTTTGCTCAGAGTGTAATGAAATGGGAATGGAGCAGCAGTCTGTACGCAGCGAAGGAATTTGAGACATTACGCCAAGGGTGGATTAGGGTTAAATGGGTCCCAGATCCACCCAAATATTACCCCACCAGAAGGAAAACTTCCCTGCCTCCCAGGACATTCTCCTCCCTATGAAAAGAAGTGGAATGGTCAAGAGCTTAATGCAACCACCTTAATACGTGTTGAAATAATGCAGATATGCTGTAGGTCTTTTCTCTCCTCCTCTTTCAGCTAGGATCTAAGCAGCCTGAGGTTGTAAAAAGCACCGTTTGATGCTTTCACAAAGCATTTTCTCTTCCCTGCCAGTGATTTCCAGTGGTCATTCCAGGATCTGGGCTCAGTTCCTGGGAGCACTCTGCCTGAAATCTTGTAATCCTGAATGCATTCAAGCAACCGAGCGCACAAATGACTCACACCTGTAGTAGATGGATGAGACAAAAGACACAACACTTGTCACCTGCAGATTTCTGATCCAGACATCCTGAAGCCTTAGGAAAATTTGGATCAGTCTTCTGTGCAGCTGTCAGCTGCCTCCATAATTGCGTATACCTACAGTCTTGCTGTAAATAGCTTGGCATGCTGGGGAAATTCTGAACTGCATCTGAGCATCCTGGGCCAGGCTTGTGTCATGGTATAAATTCTGTCTCTGCTTAAAGACTTTGCCATTTGGTTGCAGGCAGGTCACTAGTAAGCTTTCTGGTGCCTTGCACTTCAACATAATCACCCTACTCTCCTATTTTTAATTTTATTTTTTGGGGTGGATAGTAAGGGATTCCAGGGCTTCTCTCTTTTGCAGCTACAAAACTAATTTTCCGTGCTGAGAAAAAAATAGTGGAAGAAGACAAAAGACCCAACAACTACTTATGGGGGAAGGGATGGAGTTGGTAATGACTTACAGAGCTGTGAACCAGCAGCACAGAACAATAAGTCCCCGGCAGAGAAGTTTAAAATAAATGAAGTCCAGCCTACATTGGCCCAAGGGCTTGGAAATAAATGATAGAATCGGCCTGAGAGTGAAGTCTCATGACTGAAAATTAACATCTGATGCTGGCTCTGTGCAAAGAGCTCCCAGGGAGCAAAATTTCACATCCTTGCAAAGCTGTGAGTGCTGGTGGTTGCACTCCCCAGGAGGACATCTGCGGTCTGGGGTGGCCTGGAGACAGGTTGAGTGCAGGAGGGCTGGTGCTTCTCTTACTCCTGCTGCTATGGCCCCAGGGCATCAAACCCACATCCATGGGGTTTCATGGGTCACGGTGGTCCCCCGGCCCCAGGGTGCAGCTGAGCACATTAGTTGGCATCAAGGGACATCGCTCATCTGGCTCCTCCCCTGTAGGTTTTGCTATTCAGGCTCATTTTGTGGTAGCATGTTTTCCATTGTGGTTTTGTTTTCCACTGTTTATGATGGTGTTTTGTGTGTTCTGTTAAGAAAAGAAGCTGCATCTACAGCTGATGGATGTGAACCCACAATGGAAGAGTGTCCTTTTTTTTTTTTCCCTAAAAAGAGAGATCTGATTACTTTAGATTTTATTTTGGTGTTATGCAATCTTCCCATTTGACATCATTAAAGAGACAGCCTTGAACAACTTTAGCTGTGATTGAAACACAGTATTTTCTGGGAATAGAGAAGATGAGTCGGTTCCATGAGAAACCTCAAGGATATGTCAAGTCTAATGGTATTAAGGAGGACAAATAGGAATGGTAAGAAAAGGAATAGCTCCCTCTTTGCTAATGTCTTCCACCTGGAGACAGCTCCATCACAAACAGCTCTGCTGCAAGGCATCCTCATTCCCCTCTTAAAAGTGCAGAAATGAAGGGAGGGAAATCAGATTGGATACTAGAAAAAAAATTCTACTCAGAAAAAGTGGTAATGCACCAACACAGGCTGCTCAGGGATTTCGTGGAGTCACCATCCATAGAGGTGTTCAAGGAACATGGAGATGTGGAACTGAGGGACATGGTGCAGATGGTCTGGGGATGCACTTGCTGCTCTTAGAGATCTTTTCCAACCTTAATGATTCTATGTTTCAATGGTACACCTTTTCTCCTTTTACTGTGTTGATCTGTCTTAGTGAGTTGCTTAACACCACAAGTTTGCCCAGGTAGGAACAGGTAGAGTTTGATGGCAGGGACTCCAAGTAAATGCAAATGGCATGAAGAATAGTGAAAAGCTTTTCCTGTGTAAACTCTCCCCCATTGCATCCAAGGCAGCATGGGATCGAGGACACATGGTCAGCTTGGGAGTATAAGATTTATTATATTTGTTGGAGGTGAGAGCCAGAGACTAGCTGTGGCTTTCTTCTCCTCCCATGAGGCTGTCTGTCCTCAGACCCCAAACAGTCCCTACAACTTTGGGATTTTTTCCCCCAGTATTTCTCTCACAGCCCAGAAACACCATCAATAATGGGGTGTGTTCAGCCTTGATGCTGGGAGGCATTGACAGCACTGTGCCTTCGGTAGATGTGGCTTCACATCACACCCTGAGACTATCCAGAGGAGCAACATTTCATTCTCCAAAATAAAAGCAAAATTAATGACCCCCACTCGCATTAATTTTTTGAAAGAAATTCATGTGCACCCAAACCCTCTGAGAATGTTCTGTTTTCCATCTAACTCTTCGTGCAGTCATAACCAACTAAACTACTTTATATGCCCTTGGAATCTGGCCCAGAAAACGTGTGGTTTCTTAAAATATATATGTATACACTACTTTAATACCAGCCAATACCTTCTGAAATGTAGGTGGCCAGAAAGGCATTGGCCAATCTTTTCCTATTACATATTTCAGAAATGAGTTGACATTCGTATATAAATTCTGCATGAACTTCATGGGGTTTTAGTAGCAATATTGAAAGGGAATGTCAACAACCGCTTAGCTGCTAATACGGGCTGGAGATAATAACGAAGGTAGCTGGGCAAATTGTACTTCCAGGAAATTTTGTCAGTTATGCAAAAGTGGAACAGCTTGAAAAATATATATATAATCTTGATTTCTTTTCATGAAAGAAGTAGGTACTGTGAGGCCGAAAGGAAATTTGAAAATGGATGTATAGGGCCCTAATTTACTTTAATATTTCCTGTGTAAAGTCTTAAAGTTAAAGATTGATTTTTCCAATAAACATTACAAGCATAATGACCTGGAGGTATGATCACAGATCACGTACCAGATGGAAAGCAATGGAAAAATAGCTACTGCTTTTAGAATATGCTTTGTCTTTTTTTCTCTCTTTCTTTTTCTCTGAGTAGCTGTAGTAGGTTGAAAGAAAAGGATCAAACTCTGAAGTATGCAGTAAGAAAGTCTCCATTTACTGTGTATGAATAAAGATGGAAGAATTTGGCCCAGAAACCAACCCTCGTAGGAAAGGATGCTGAAAACACATATATCAAATTTAATTGAAATTTCAAGGGGATTTCCAAGACACAAATTGCATTTATAATTTGGTCCCAGCATCACAAGCAGAGTAATCATAAAGTTTTGCTCAAAACTTTTATTTTCCCAGCCAAAGGAAGTGTAACTCTCACTGAAATTAAAACTTCATTCAGAACCCTGACTTCAGCACAATCCTGCACTAAAACCGAGCAGGCATACTCAGACAATGTGCAGGAGCCTTGTGTCTGCACCTTCACAGAATGCAACACTTCTTTTTTTTTCTTTTTCTTTTCTCTCACCATTTTTCATGCAACAGACACAGTTTTTATACAAGAAAACACTAAGGGCTCAAAGGGGTGGGTTTCAAATGAAATTGGGTGGTTTTCTTGGACTCCTTAACATTTTTTTGTTTTTATTTAGAGATACAGATAGAGATATACTTGTATATCTCTAGCTGTCTATGCATCTATGTATGTATCTATCTACCTACCTACCTGTCCGTCCATCCATCCATCCATCCATCTATCCATCTATGTATATTCTTTTCTTTTTTTTTCTGGTCTGCTTGCATGTTTGCATTTCAGGCTATGGGAGATATCAACATCAAAGACTGTCCTTCTGGATTAGAAAAGCAAATTCTCCCTCAGTCCTGACTTCCAGCTTAGATACACTAACAAATGTGTGAGAGAGATTCTGTTTTCTAGCTGCCTTCGATTAGGAGCAAGCAATTTGGGATGGAGCAGTTAAACCAAGGGCAGGTCAGAGGGAACCTGCACCATGGGCAAACAGCCATCACCCAACAAATCAGCGTCTCCACATTTATAAGGCAACACTTGCAAGGTCACTGCAGGGAACTAGGAATCAGGATCTGTCCCTGATTACACTCTTCACTGGCTAAAGTTTGCAAATGCATCACTACGTTTCCATATTTCTTTTGCTCAGACTTCTGCCATAATGAGTCTTTCCTGAAGGAATAATTACCCGTGCTCCTGGGTGGATGCACAGGATGTATTCTTGCACCTGCAGCCACTGAGCCCCTGCTCCCTTCCAGCTGCTGCTGGTGTCTTTTAGCACCTTCTCTTTGGAGTTTGGAGGAGGATATCTTTGTCTCTGTCTCAGTCAGATGATTGCTGCCAAGACTAAAGAGCCCACATGTCACCACTCAGTGTTCCTTCACCATGCCATCCACTGTACCATGCTGGACATGTTGTCATCTCACAGAATCATAGAGTCACAGACTCATTAAGGTTGGAAAGGAACACTCAGATCACTACATCCAGCTGTCAACCCATCCCCACCATGCCCATGGACCATGTTCCTCAGTGCTACATCTCCATGGTTCTTGACTACCTCCAAGGATGGTGACTCCACCACTTTCTTGGGCAGCCTGTGCCAGTGCATTACCACTCATTCTGAGAAGAAAATTTTCCTAATATCCAACCTGTTTTCTACTGGGCACAGGGACCCTTTGTGCTGAATCTGACATACAGTCCTCCCTAGAGTCACCCAGGTGTGTGCAACCAGGAGAGCTGTGAAGGCACCTGTGTGTTGCACGTGGAGTGCTCCTAGGACATCTCTCCGTGTCTCTTTTGGCTTTTGTTGGGTTAAGTGCACAGCGTGACATCTCCCTCTACCTTGTCCCGCTCCCCAGTCATGGTGTAAAGATCAATGACTGTTGCTGGACAATCAAAGAGTGCAAACCTCATCATGGGAGGGGAGGAGGGCAGAGGGAATAGGTGAAAACGTATATTGTTTCCAGTCAGCTTAGAGAGTATTTAAAACATAACAATGGAACCTGACTCCCTCTGAAAACCTCCAAAGCACTTAAAAATGGGAATCCGGTCTCTCGCCCCCTCTCCGCCCCACATGCATGAAGCATATAACAATAGGAAGTCTGTTCCTACAGGTTCCCCTACAAATGACCCCTGGAAAGCATCAACTGCTTCCTGTAGGCTCCTGCCATCATCCTTTCCCCAGTAATATCTGCATCTGCTTCCAGATCCATAATCACATTTCCTTAATTGAGCTGTGAAGCAGGATTTACGTGACTCCATTTAGATTTCGTCGCTTGCCAATAAGGAGATAGTTATTTCAATTTAGACACAAGGAACATGAGATTCTGATCTAAAGGAGAATCTAATATCTGATAGTAAGTGCCTGGCTATAGGTGATACTTTAAGATGAGTTTATGGAGCCCCTGTAATTACATTTTCAATGCATGCTTTGTTGTGGTTACCAGGTAACTGCAAAGTGATTACATGAATATTTATGCTTGGCAGGTTAGACTTTGCTGATACACAGGATTAGCATCATTTTTTTCCTCCTTGTAATTCTTTGAGAGAATATCTGGGACTCACATCAGGATGAAGGCGCCTCATCAGTGAAAAAAGCCTCACTAATGCCATGCTCCTTATCTGAGATATTAATTTGCTTTTCCCTGAAGCATTGGTGCACTTGTGTTTTGAAATACTAATCGGTCTTTCCTTCCTCCATGATACATCCTTGGATAATTTACATCAGGTAGGAAATCTCTGATCTTTCTTTCATAGAGGTTGTGCAACACGCTGTGTGGGATCATATCCACCAAACCTACATCTGTATTTCTCTACGTGTTTGTGCATGGACACTTGCAGTGGTTTAGCCTGACCTCATAAGGGAACATATATATAGAAAAAGGACAGAGGAGAAAGTCACTAGGTAGGAGACAAGGGTGTGAGGCTGCAGTGTGTCATATTGCCTACGTGGTAAGAATGATGTAATGGGAGGTGAAGTCATGGCCCTTAATTAGAGAGAATTTGCTCATGCTCACAGTGGTACGGGAGAGTGTGAGCAGTATTGTCCTCCAAACTGCCCTTGTTCTGCAGGCTTGTGTCCTGTCCAGATCCATGACTGGTGGTCTCTCTGGGGAGTCCAGCTGGTCTTCTCCCCATCCTCAATGTGCTAATGCTACAGCAAAAGCTGTCTGGGGAAGGAGTCATAGGATCATTTGAGTTGGAAGGGACCCTTAAAAGCCATCTGGTCCAACTCCTCTGCAGTGAACAGGGACACCCACAGCTCAGTCAGGTGCTCAGAGCACTGCCTAGCCTGACCTTGAACATCTTCAGGGATGGGGTATCCACTGCATCTTTGGCCAAACTGTTCCAGTGCTTTGCTACCCTTATGGGAAGTTTTGGAGGGGTCCTTCTGTTTGTCTCCCACCTGACAAAATGAGCTTCAAGTGGAGCAGAGATGTAGGTTTTGAGAGCAATAGCATGACGTCCAGTGGCCATCCTGTCCGTCCCTTCTATTCTGATCAGAAAATGACAACCAAAACAGCTGCCTCAACCACAGAGCTTGTATTTTTCCATCCACAGATCACTTCTTTTGGGAACACATTTTGACGCAAAAATGGGAATGATTTGCAAAATCACAAGACTTTTGGCCTACCCTATTCCTTCCGCCCCATCACCACTCAGTAACTGCTAACAGATGCAGTAGGCAGGAGAGGACAGGCAGGAAGGATGCTACAGAAGCACCCTATCTGCAAAACTTCTGCTGACTATGAAGAATTGACTGTGTCCCTGATGGCTACATCTATAAGGGCCAGTGGAATACTGCCCAGTGCATGTGGCTAAGATGCTCTAGAACTTTATCTTCCCTTTCCCAAACTGTATGCTGGGAAAGGCCTTTAGTTGCAGAAAAGCCTTTGCTTTCCTTAGAGAAGGAATACTGAGGAGAGAAGCAGAGGAAAGGAAGCATCAGGTTCAGTGTTCCTGATTGAACTAAATAAATGTCCACCAGCAGGTTGGGTCTCCTCTCTTGTGTCCTCCAAACACTACATGAGCTCAGTGAGAATTCCTTGTAGTCATGGACCCAATTTTCTTCCCAGTGACCCTTTTCTAAATTTGAGCATGATCCCTTCAGCCAGGAGGAACAACCCAACCATGTTCCCAGGGCACAAGAGAGAGAGTAGGGTTTGAAATGAGCTTGGGCAGCAACTACCTTTAAATCTGACACCGTAACAGCAGAACCTATAGATGCATTACACAAAGCACAATACAGTTGCATTTAGTTACTATAATCCAGGCTTAATCATTCCAAGCTTGGGCAGGAATTTAGTGACCAGTGGTTTCAGAAATGACTTATTTTGCTGCTGTTCACAAGCTGGCTGCTCCTAGCACACAAAAACAGTCTACGTGCAAAACATGGATCTGTAAAGCAAGCAATGGGGCTGAGAGCTTGGGGTCTGATTTATTTCTGAAGGCTCTGCATGGAGCTTTCAGAGTGCAGAAACCTGCACCAAAGACGGAGGAAATGGTTTGAAGGGAGTCAGCTTCAAAGTAGAAAAGAAATCATTTGCTGAATGTTTTAGATACTGTTGATGTTCTCAAATTTAAGGCATTAAAAGAAACCATTTCTAGCAGCAGAGCTGTGAGCAGGAGCCGTCTCTTTGATCTGGATCTGCACACAGTGGGGTGGGGTCCATGAATTACAAGGAAACGTAATGCGCTGTCATTCTTAAATAAAAACACACTTGCTAATTAAATTGAGGCCCAGTGACCAAGTGACTGGTCTGTGCATTTGGAAATCTCAATCCTGTGCAGCTTGGGGTAAGTCACTTAACCTCTGTGTTTCTGAGTTCCCCTCCCCAAAGCTTCCCTGTCTACCGATGAAAAATTAAGTATGATTTACTCAAACTGCAGGAACATATTTCCCTCATCCTTCAGGGCTTGGACTCTGATATGAATCAGGTCTGCACCACCTGATGTAGAATATTGTTGGCTTCCACATGCCTGCGGGCAGCCAGGCTGCTGTCTGAGCTGGGGGCTTCCAGAGGTCTCCACTGGTCATCACAAAGTCAAATTTGGAGGCCCAAATGTTGGAGGATAGGGGTCAATAAAGGAGCATGTTCCCTGGAGACCATGAGAATACTTCATCTTTCCTTCCTCAGCTCCCACACCATGAACTTCCTCAAATGGTGTCTTGACTTGGCCAGGATCTTCAATGGTAAACCATCATGCATTAACCTAATTCATCCTGGATATATCAGACTGACAGTACTTGCACATCATCCCACTTGAAGTCCAGCAGCCCCCTGGAAACACAGGTTTATGTGGGCTGCTGAATGTCTGGGAATCCAGCAGATCATTTATAAAAGTGTTAGGTCATCATTAAAAAAACAAGAACATCAGTATCTTGCTCGTAAAATCAGCAAATTATGTCAGTAAGAAATAGAATAAGAGATTATCCCTGAAGAAGTAAAATGATAGATTACTAGTGAGACAACAGATATCAAGTAAAACAGACAAAGCAGTAGATTGGATTAAAAGTGGTGGTTGGACATGTGGGTTGTTAAGGGGGGTTGTTCAGTGCTGTTTTTTGCCGTTGGATTACGTAGGTTGAAAAATGTCAGCATATGCCAAATCCCATCCAACTTCCAGCACAGAAAATGCCTCTTTTTCTGTAAGAGAAGTCACTGGATGAAGAAGTGGAGCTTCACCACAGAGACAGCTTAATGACAAATTACTTCTTTTCAGCTGCAGTGTATGGTAATATTATTGGTAGGACTCAACTTTGGATGTAAATTCTTCCACTGAAATGTCCCCAGTGAATTCCCCAGCAACAATGGAAGTCCCCATTTCAGACCCTGGTGATCAGCTCTCCAAGGTGGGCACTCAAAATCAAATGTAGATACCTGCTTTAGGGGTCAGCTCAAAGGTTTTTAGCCCTCTCTGTTCCTAAAGACAAACCTGTGATGTTGTGAGCTATTCCTTTAGCAGCACAGACCCTAAACAATTTATGCAAGTCAGCATTGGAGCCAATGAGAAGAACCTTGAGCTCTTATTTGGCTGTCAAAGCACAACAAGAAGCCTGGATTCATCACCCCCAAGTGGGGTTGGGTTTCCTTGGCCAGCACCATAGCTGCTCCTGGATCTCCCTGCTCACTGGAGAGACCTTCATTGAATGGCTCAGGTTTGAGCTTCACCACCACAGATTAATTTTCCCATGGGCACAGGAGGAGGATCAGCGCAGCAACAACTCGTAATTATGTACCTCGTGGGGACTGGTCTGCACGCAGCAGAAAAGGACATGCATGGGGACACAAACACATATGCAGGTACAGATATGTAGCTTTGCTTTCCTGCCAGGCTTGTTATAGACAGGTTCATGAGAGAATTTCTTTGAAGGGTCACAGAATAGCACAATTTGGTGTCCCAGCTCCTTTCTCAAAGCAGTTCATGATCATGTTTTGTGGGAGTTTGGGCTAGCTAATTGAAATTTTCCATTTTCCCTTGGGCTGATGACTGCAAGGAAAGGCCATCTCTGTCTCAACTGCTCCAACCCAGCAGTGAGCAGCTAAATCCCCTTTGCTTTCTTCTCTCCCAGTGCCTACCCAGCTCTCAGCTTTTCCTCTCCTTGCCTCAGCTCTGTCTCCAGCCAGCTTGGTGGCCCTGCTGGGCTTTTTCCCTTCTGTCACAAGTGCTATATAGAGGGGAAATCACCTGGACCAAAGCCCACTGCTGCCCAAGCCCTGTCTGAGATGCTCCACATATCGGCCATGATGTTCCTCTATTTGAAGTTTCCATTTTGGTGATGTGACGTGCAAAGTCTTCCTTCTTCTGCAGCAGCCTTGCCACCCTTACCTGGCTGTGGGTTGGCATTACCTTCTTAAGGAAGGATCTGCCCCTGTGTCCTTACAGCTGTTGGCCTTGGCAACCTTAGGTGACACACGGATGCTCATTGTCCCCACAAGACATAGTCATAATGCTGGTCAGTACATGGATAAAAGTGCCATTTCTCCAGGCACATTTTAGGTCTTTATCTCTGGTCCCCACTTCATGGGTTTTTATAGACCACTTTATGCCCTGACCAGCCCAGATTTAATTTCTCCATCCAACTTTGCAGAGCCAGGGACACCCTGGGAGAGCCAGCAGCCCCTCGTGTAAATGAGACCTGTCTCTGGCACACGTTGAAGGGAGCTGGTTTGCATTATCGAGTTTCCTTGAACACAGTGTGATTTATTAATTTTTGGAGCAATCTTTGCAGAACTATGTTCACTGAGCTAATTTTAAGTGGCTTTTGAAAGCAAACAAACACAGGATTTCAGCTATTCTTCCTCTGCTGTCTCATCTCTAGCTGACAGCTTGCTCCAGCAGGAAAATACAACCCCACAAGGACTGTGTTTCACCGCTGAGAATCCAAACAAACACACCAAAAAAAGGATCCAGCCGCTAACCCCAAGCAATTTCATTTATCACACACAGTGCTGTCTTTTAAAGGAAACCGCCTGCCCTGCTGTGGCCAGCTCTTTCTTCCTGGTTGGAACATTTCATGAGCAAAATCGAAAGCTTTCTTAGCAGCCAGCTCAGCTCAGCCCCATGCACAAGGAGACTTTTGTTCTGTATTCAAGCAGCAAGCACCCCATGGCACCTTTTGGGGCATGGCTACAGGTTCCCTTTTCCATGCAAAGAGTTGTATGTCTCTTGGATGGCCCCAGAAGGAACTCTGGGGGGGGGGGGGGATCCCCCAACATTGGCATAGAATCTTAGAATCACCATACAATCATTTGAATGGGAAAGGACCCTAAACGGCATCTGGTCCGGCAAGGAACAGGGACACCTACAGCTCAATCAGATGCTCAGAGCCCCATACAGCCTGCCCTGAAGTACCTCCAGGGATGGGGCATACATGTCGTGAGGTCACACTGCTGGCTCGTGTCCAGCTTCCATTCACCAGTACCCCCAGATCCTTTTCAGCGTGGCTCTGCTCCATTCTTTTGTCCCCTCGTTCGCACTGATGTGAGTTGCTGTGACTTTACCTGGTGCAGGGAACCTGCTTTGGCAGGGGGGTTGGACTCGATGATCTCTTGAGGTCCCTTCCAACCCCTATGATTCTACAACTCAGGTGCAGATCTTGCACTCGGATCTGTTGAACCTCACAAGGTTCTCCTGGGCCAAATGGCTCAAGCTGCTCTGAATTTGGGTTATATTACAACTTCCTTCAATCCTATCAGCCTGAGGGCATATTGTGGGGATGTGGGGCCCCCATCACCAAAGGTCCCGCATCTCCTAGGGATAGAATGGGAGGAAATGGCCTCAGATTGTCCCAGGGAAGGTTCAGATTGGAATTTAGGAAACATTTGTCCTCGGAATGGGAGGTCTTGCGCTGGCACAGGCTGCCCAGGTGAAGTCATCATCCCTGGAGGTGTCCAAGAACTCCGGAGATGTGGCATTGAGGAATGTGGTCAGTGGGCGTGGTGGGGGTTGGGTTGGGGTTGGATGTGGTGATCTGAATGGTTTTTACCAACCTTAA
>NW_027071848.1:316395-333895 GCF_038088225.1 Cyrtonyx montezumae | reverse complement strand
AAATCATCTTCAGCCCATCTCAAGCCACCCACCAACCCTTCACCAACTCACCTATCCTAACTCCTTCCCCGTGGCATGGTGTTTCTTTAATAATTTTTACCACAAGTTTGTTTGATGTGGTGGCTGGAAGGGAAGAATCCTAGAATCATTACGGTACTAAGATTCCCAAGTCCAACCCCAACCCATCCCCACCATGCTCACTGACCACGTCCCTCAGTGCCACATCTCCACATTCCTTGAACACCTCCAGGGATGGTGACTTCACCACCTCCCTGGGCAGCCTGTGCCTCTGCATTATCACCCTTTTGGAGAAGAAATTTTCCCTAATACCCACTCTGAACCTCCACTGATGCAACTTAATGTCATTACCTCTTGTCCTATCACTGTTAGGTGGGAAAGGAGGCTGACCCCTGCCTCACTACAACCACCTTTCAGTGTCTTGGAGAGAGCAATGAGTCTCCCATGAGCCTCCTCTTCTCCCTTCTGGACACAGACAACAAGATTCATCTCACCTACATCAGTGACCAGATCCCTCCGGTTGCTTTTGTGTTTTCTTGGAGTTTTCTGTAGAGCGTTTCATCTGCTTTCTCCCACGGCTCCATTTAGAAGCATATCACAATGTCCCTCTATGTGAACTGAAAAGAGATGATGGATGTCACAATTCTGGATGAAGGGGACGTGATGAGGAGTGCATTTGGTCAGATATCTCCTGCCTTATGCATAGGATGATAAGGCACTGGCACAGGCCACCCAGGGGACAAGTAGATGCCCCATCCCTGGCAGTGCCCAGCTCCATGTTGGATGGGGCTTTGGGAATATGGTCTAAATGGGGTGTCCCTGTCCATGGAGAGGTTGGAGCCTCGTGGTCTTTAGAATCCCTTCCAACACACACCAGTCTGTGGTTCTGTGGCTCATCCTAAGAAATCCGTGGCACAAATATTAACGGTGATAATTCAGCCTCCTTCAGGTTTTAATATCCCTTTCATGATGGTTCATGTCCAAGGGATGAGGATTTGGTGGAGTAAAGGGACGATATGGGATTTACTGCTGTTTCTTCTTCCAGGACTTGTATTTGCAATGCTGATTCTGAGTTTCTTAAGGAAAGGATTGAAGATAGGAGATTGAACATGCACAGTCCAAAATGGGCACCATCTCTTAATCTGCCTATGTCAGAAAGGATTATTCCAGAGCTACTCAGACCAACCCAGCAAGGAAGGTTTGTCTGCATTGCTAGCCAGAAGAACATCAGGAACTGAGCTTGAACCCATCCTGATGGTCCTCATCCTCCATCCCATGCCCAACCCTGGTGTGTGAGTTTGAATCTGCCCCATCTCTATCCTTCAGCATTATCCCACCAGACTTCACACCCTCAAACATCAGGTTTCATGCTAGAAAACACCATGCTGGTGGTCTGCAGCACAGCTCGCATATTATTTCAGACAGCTTAACTTGGCCAAAACACACAAAATTGTTATGTCTTGGGGCCAGAGGGGCAGCAAGTGAGCTGGGGGATAGCTGGCAATGCATCCTGCATAGGGAATGTGCTCCAGATGGGGGCAGTCCTTGTGGGGTGGGCACTTCTGGTCTGTACCCTTAAGCCCAGAGGTGTTTCCTAATCCTCTGTCATGTGGCAGTGTGAATATGACCTATGGATCCCACCACTTAGAGACTGTCTCTTTGCATGGTCTTCACCCACATCCCAACATGATGATTGACACTGTTCCTCGGGTGAAGATATCTCTATATCCACATCACCAGGCCATGGAGTGGAACAGCACTGAAGACTTAACATTCTCACCCCCAAGAAATTTAATTTTAGGCTATCCATATCCCGGTCCCCTGTACCCACTCTTGGTTGGGATGTGGTATGTACTCCCACAGATCAGGTCTTCTGATTTGAGTTTATGTGAACCAAAACCTCAGTGCAGATGTACACCCTCCCCTTGGAGAGATACAATGATGAGGAAGAGCATGAAAAGCTTTCCTATTCCCCCAGTTCCATGTTGACTTTTACTTCAACTTTGAAGCTCAAATAGAACGAGAAACTTAAGAGAAAACCTCATCCCAAAGCTTCCCAGAAGCAATTTCCCCTTTGCAGCCATAGAGATACCACAAGCTGTTTGCTTGGAGCTGGCATTCTTCATTCTGCTCCTTCAGAGACGCTCAGTAGAGTCTCATCTCCGTCCCCAAGTCCAGATGATCTTCATCTGCCCAGAAATTTGCTTGGTGTTTACCCCCCTTTAATAACGATTCTATTTCCTCAGGCTCCATTTGTATTAATGTTGATCAATACTGAAGAAATTCCCTTGTCTTTGTAATCCAGGGATGAATTTTGATGAGTCCCTCCGCTGTTAATTTAAGTTACATTCTGGAGTTACTATGATCACGCTTTCTGATTTTCTAACTTGGTTGGAAAACTCCCACAACGAAAATAACCAATTGCAAGTAAATAAGCAATGCCACATGCTCCTCAACAAATTTATGATCTGGATACCCTCAAGACTTCTAAGTAAAGACCACATGTATTTGTTTTTCAAACATTTTATTTGGCAGATGTTCCTGGAAGACCAGGGCCCAGTGGTGGGGATGGGAATTGACTGAACAACACATACGAGATTGCAAGCATTCTTAAGAGTCTTGGAGAAAACACCAAATAAAATAGTTTTAAATTAAACTGAAGGTACTTTATCATGATTTCTTCTCTTTTTTCTCTGAGGGAACACATATCACACAAGATTCTTATGTTTCTATTGCTCAAAGATAGAAAAGAAGGAAACTCATTTGATGTTCCCTAGTCTGAGCAGACCTGTCTCCAGCCTACCATGCATTTTTAATATTAGTCCTAAAACCATTCCAGGTACAGTTCTAGATGCTGGAGGGATTTCAGAAATGCATTTGTGCTTCATGCCAAAATACTAAAGGCAGGGCGAGATTGTGTCATCGGTTTTCAATCAAGCCTCTTTATGCCTCTTATTGAAAGTTGCTTAAAAAGTTACTCATAAAATGGTAAGGACTTTCCATATAGCTAAAAGCTGAGGCTCCTGAGTGCAGCTGCTGTAGAGGAGCTTTTCTGAAGGATCTGCTGTTGTCTGGGTTCATATGACAGAAGCAAGGAGAGGAGAATGCTTCAACTTTCTTTTCCTTTCCCCTTTCTTTTCTTCCCCCTTTCCCCTTTGCTTCCTTCCTTCCTTCCTTCCTTCCTTCCTTCCTTCCTTCCTTCCTTCCTTCCTTCCTTCCTTCCTTCCTTCCTTCCTTCCTTCCTTCCTTCCTTCCTTCCTTCCTTCCTTCCTTCCTTCCTTCCTTCCTTCCTTCCTTCCTTCCTTCCTTCCTTCCTTCCTTCCTTCCTTCCTTCCTTCCTTCCTTCCTTCCTTCCTTCCTTCCTTCCTTCCTTCCTTCCTTCCTTCCTTCCTTCCTTCCTTCCTTCCTTCCTTCCTTCCTTCCTTCCTTCCTTCCTTCCTTCCTTCCTTCCGATTCCTTCCTTCCTTCCTTCCTTCCTTCCTTCCTTCCTTCCTTCCTTCCTTCCTTCCTTCCTTCCTTCCTTCCTTCCTTCCTTCCTTCCTTCCTTCTTCCTTCCTTCCTTCCTTCCTTCCTTCCTTCCTTCCTTCCTTCCTTCCTTCCTTCCTTCCTTCTTCCTTCCTTCCTTCCTTCCTTCCTTCCTTCCTTCCTTCCTTCCTTCCTTCCTTCCTTCCTTCCTTCCTTTCCTTCCTTCCTTCCTTCCTTCCTTCCTTCCTTCCTTCCTTCCTTCCTTCCTTCCTTCCTTCCTTCCTTCCTTCCTTCCTTCCTTCCTTCCTTCCGAATTCCTTCCTTCCTTCCGAATTCCTTCCTTCCTTCCTTCCTTCCTTCCTTCCTTCCTTCCTTCCTTCCTTCCTTCCTTCCTTCCTTCCTTCCTTCCTTCCTTCCTTCCTTCCTTCCTTCCTTCCTTCCTTCCTTCCTTCCTTCCTTCCTTCCTTCCTTCCTTCCTTCCTTCCTTCCTTCCTTCCTTCCTTCCGATTCCTTCCCTTCCCTTCCCCTTCCCTTCCCTTTCCCTTCCCTTCCCTTCCCTTCCCTTCCCTTCCCTTCCCTTCCCTTCCCTTCCCTTCCCTTCCCTTCCCTTCCCTTCCCTTCCCTTCCCTTCCTTCCCATCTCCCCCCTTCCTCTCTCTTTCTCTCCTTCTCTGTTGTCAGCAGATCCATCCCTCCAGCAAGGGCAAAGCAACACTGACAAAGAGTTTGTTAGGTGTTAGAAGGAGAAAAGAGCCAATTTAAGTAAGATACAATGCTTTGGGTTTGTTTGATTGGTTATTTTTTTATTTTTGCTGCTTCAGCTTTGGTGAGCACTGCATTGTCACACTGATACATGTGTTAGAGCCTTAAATTCACATCTCACAGTTGCAAAATTCGTTCTGCTCTCTTCTGTTCTGTTTTTTTCCAAGCCAAAGTTCCACTTTTATAAAATCACCCCACAGTACTGGTAATTATACTGGTCTGAAATGGCAAAGGCCTATTCAAATCCTTGTAGAGGCTGCACTGTCCATCACCTTTAGATGAAGCAGAGACATTTGGATTTCTTGGAAAGCTTCTCCAATCCTGGGATGTGATTGCAGCATGAGCAGTGAGAAGAAGTCACACTGGGTACACCATGCAAAACCACTGCTGGACAATAAACGTGGAGTCCCACAGTGATGGTTTTACAGCCTCCATCCAGAGCAAAACCTTGGTTTAGTATTGCATTCAAGTAATCTTCAGTGCCTAACATTTACTTAATTCTTGTTGTTAAAAACCCCAGGGGAAGAATAGGCTCGTCCTAAGTTCTTCAGGTCTGCATTTCCAAGCTATTAATCTGTCGTGTCAGCATATTTTATTAATAGTGTATTTCTGCTGCCTCTAAGTAGAATGTGCCATAAGTCACTTACCATCTGCAGTGTGAATGTGCTGTAAAGGATCTTTCTTCCACAGATTATTGCTTTGATAGATGAGAGGTTTGTGCAGCCACAACACCACTTCCCATCCATTTTAGGCTTCCAGGAGGGCCCTCAAGGCTGAGGTATCATGCTCAACATGAATGTTTTTAGAGGCATCATCCTCGCCATGCCCTCACAGGCTTTGGGAAGTGCTATTACACTGCTTCCCAGATGAGGAACTGGTGGACCAGTTTCATGCTGCATCTCTTTCGTGAAGAACAATTTTTCTTTCTGTTCCATCCCATGGGTGAACCTAAACCAGTGAAGCTGCCAGAATCCACCTCACAGCCTTTTGGCTGGATCTAAAAGCTAAGGACTCAGTATAAAGAATTGCCTCAACGTAAAATAGAAGAAGGAGGAAGGCATCATGGTAGAAAGGGCTCTCTCCTGCTTAGGAAGCCATGAGGCACAGGCTGTCCAGAGAAGCTGTGGAGACTCCATCACTGGAAGTGTTCAAGTCCAGTTGGATGGGACGCTGGGCAGCCTTATCTGGTGCCTGACTTGGTTGGCAACCAAGGCAGAGGGGTAAGAAGCAGATGACTTTTAAGGTCCCTTCAACCCAAGCCATTCGACAATTCTGTGATCGAAAGAGGGTGTGCTGAACTGGAAGTGTGTTTGCCCCTTCCCACTGTAACTTCAAGATATGATTTCCATTGCATTTTTATTTCTACACTGACAGAGATTGGGTAGACTGTGGGTAGTTCGCATTGAAGCGAGAACAGCCAGCTGAACATGAGCCAACAGTGTGCCCAGGTGGCCAAGAAGGCCAACAGCATCCTAAGAAGTGTTCAAGAACCATAGAGATTGGCACTGAGGGACATGCTTAGTGAGCATGGTGGGGAAGGCCTGGGGATGGATTCAGGGATCTCAGTGGGCTTTCCCAACCTTAATGATTCTGTGATGCAATGTGTCTTGTTGCTTGCTATTTTCTTCTCCAGTAAACCCCTGTCCATAAGACAGCCTTGTCTGTGCCATGCTCAGCTCTATTGAATCCTCACCTTGTGTTCTCCTTGAGGAAAAGCTTGCTGAGCTGGTGGCAAAGTGATAAACTCTCTGAATGGGAGAGTTTTCCCCCAGAAACCAGCAGTTTGTGGTGAACTGCAGCTGCTGTCAAACCTGAAAACCACCTGAACTAAAGCAGTATCCTTGGGAAAAACGTAACCACTTTTGAGGAGGGCTTCAAAAGTTCATGCATACTGTAGGAAGTGTAGAGCAAGGGGGGAAAAGACACTTTTCAGTGACATATGTCTAACAAGCTTAAAATACATTAAGAAATTCCTTGTGAAGAGCTCAGGAATAGACAGCCCTAACAAGTGATACCCATGAAGATGGGGAATGGAGATATCATTAGTCCAAAAGATGCAGAAGAGTCAACAGCAGGCGGGTTGTGGCATCCAGCTGGATTTTCCCCACATCTCTGTCCCCACATACCCCAAACCAAAGTGAACCATCCCTCCTTGCTGCCCTTGTGGTTCATCTCTCACATCTCTATGTGAAAGCCGGTCAGCATCCTCAGGGTTAAGTCAGATTTGCTACACAACCAAGACCTGGCAGTTGAATTTCAGCCCAGCACGAGCTATTATGATCAAACTGTAGACCCCAGCAAAAGAATTAAAAAGAAACACCCTCAAAAACCGATCTGAGGTTTATAATGGAAATCACAACAGAACCGTGATTGTAGTAGCAGGAGTAGCATCACAGTCATAAACCAGTAGTGTCCTGTGGGGAATTATAAAAGGAAAAAAAAGTGACCAAATTATACTTGGTACCCCAGCAGGCAGGAGGAGGTAGGTGCCATGACTGGCTGGGAAAAGGGCATTTTGCCAAGGGGAGCTTTAAAGGATGAAACCTTACCGAAGCAAAATGATGAAATCTCCTTATCCCCAGTGCAAACTGTAGTCCTGTGTCAAGAAAGATGAGCTGGGGGGCTTACTGTGATTGCGTGGATGGTGGATCTATGATTTCAGTGTCTAAAGCAGAGTAGGAAGTTTTCCTCGGGGCATCTCTCCAGCTCTTCATGCCCTTGAAATGTGGAAAATTAAGTATAGTTGTTTCCAGAATGGACAGCACCAACTCTACATTTATCCTCTCCAGTTGTACTAGGCAAAAGAATGGTGGACACAGTGATTTTTCATGATGTGTGTTCAACAAGATGGAAGTGAAGTCTTTTCCAACATTTGAGTAGAGAAAGATTAGCATAAAGCTTCTGGATCCCATCTTTGTTATTATTATCTGGCCATAAAGGGAGGGAAAGCATTTGTGAGCTGCTTCTAAACTGCTCTGCATCCTCAGTTTTGCAATGAGTTTAGTCCACCCGCTTCCAGACCTCTTAAAACCATGAAGCAGAAATTATGTTTGGCTCCAACGGAAAGAGAAAGCCGGAGAACGATACAATAAAGAAACAGTGACCACATTTTATTGCCTTACTCACCCATGCTTTCTTGAGCATGACTTATGGAAGCTTTGATTTACGCTGGTGCAAGCTTTATCTGCTGCTGTCTTGGCCAGCTCATTCTTAATACCGAGACCTATGGGCCTCTGCTGACTTTCTTGGTTAAATAAATTAAAGCAAATATAAACGTTAATGGAAGCCACTTTATTTATGGCTGGAGTTGAGCACTGTCTCTTACACCATGGGTCCAATCCAAAACCCATTAATCAAAGCCTACTGACATCACTGCGTCAGGCCCTATCTTTGCGCCTTCCCTCCTTGCAACAAAAGAGACTGCTGAAAAAAAAATGTCAATGCACTATCCCACCAAAGCCATTCTGCACAAAACATTCGGCCCTTGGCACCCCTGGGGAGGCACAGCTCTGTGGATATTTTAGTGGCTGTTGTTTGAAGGCTAAAATATTCCTCCTACAGAGAGGCCTCCCCCCCCCCCCTTTCCTATCCATGCCAGCCATCCCACCCTCTAAATATCTCCTCGAGAAAAGTTTTGCAATGCATCATGCACTGTTTGTGGTCAAACACTTTTTGGCTCCTGTGTCTGATACAGAACCTGCTTGCAGCTCTTCAGACACTTTCTCAGATTATCCCTTGCCAAATCTTTGTTTATTTATTTATTTTGTCCTGGGTAGATGGAGAAATCTTTCTTCTGCTTTTTTTTTTAGGTGCTATTATTTTTATTATTCTTGTTTACCCTGAGTTGCTTTCTGCAGCATGTACTTGGATAACTGCTGGCTTGTTGCTGCTGTGTCTGCTTTATTGAATTCTGATATGCTCCTTGCCCTTATTTTTCACCTTCTCCGGTTCCAAAAATGGTAGTACAGAAAGCAAATAGAGAAAGGTCAGAAAAATCATAGAATCATAGAGTGGCTTGGGTTGGAAGGGACTTTAAAGCCCATCCAGTTCCAACCCCCTGCCATGGTCTGGTTGCCCCAAGCCAGATCAGGCTGCCAGGGTCTTGAGTACTTCCAGGGATGGGGCATCAAAAGAGGTAAAAAAGAAGTGTTAAAAAAAGCAAGGGAATATGGGAGTTGTCCTGCAAAGTGTTAGGAGGAGTTGGTAAATGTAGCAGTAATGCTTTCAGATGGAAGCAAAGAGTTTGGGGATGTTCTCGTCTTGCTGTTATTGCAGTGATATGATGGATGGACGGGGCAATGAAAAGGAGGATCAGTTCATCATCCATCTCTACTCACCCCTGGTGAGGTCACACCTCAAGTACTGTGTTCAGTTTTGGGCCTCACTACAAGAAAGACAATGAGGCCCTGGAGTGTGTCCAGAGAAGGGACGGTGGGTATCTGGAGCACAAGCCTAATGGAGAGAAGCTGAGGGAACTGGGATTGTTCAGTCTGGAGAAGAAAAGGGCCAGGGGACAACTAACTCCTCTCTACAACACCCTGAGAGGACATTGTGCTAAGGTGGGGGTCAGCCTCCTCTCCAGTGTAACGGCAATAGATTTGGAGGGAATGAACTCAAGTCACACCAGGGGAGGTTCAGGATGGACATTAGGAAAAATTTCTTCTCTGAAAGAGTGGTAATGCACTGGCACAGGCTGCCCAGGAGGTGGTGGAGTCATCGTCCATGGAGGTTCTCCAGAACCGTGGAGATGTGGCACTGAGGGACATGGTCAGTGGGGATGGTGGGGATGGGTTCATAGTTAGACTAGAGGATCCTGAGTATTTTTCCACCCTTAATTATTCCACGATTCTATAACTGTTGGTCACCAGCGCTCTGGTTTTTCACATCTGATCATATGCCATTGATATTAATGGATCTTTTCCATTGACTTGTGTGGGGTCTGGATGCAGAGACTGAAAGTCAAGGAGGAAGATTTTGGTCAGGCCTCCAGCACAGGACAGATCAAGGAATCCTCCCAAAACAATTACAGCATCAAGCACCCCACTTCTGTGTGAGCATCCCTGCGATAGCATCCGGGTTTGTCAGGTTTAATGTGCCCAGGTAAGGCAGCTCAAACAAGACAACGTTTATCTTGCCCAGGGAGGTGGTGGATGCCTCATCTCTGGAGACACCCAAGGTCAGGCTTGTCTGGGCTCTGAGCACCTGATAGAGCTGTGGGTGTCCGTGTTCATTGCAGGGAAGTTGGACTAAATGGCCTTTAAGAGTCCCTTCCAACTCAAACTATTCTGTGATTTTATCATTCTATCATTTTATACCTCATCCAGTACCTGTTTCACAAAGCTCTGGCACACCATGCAGCTGCTTAAATGCTGAGGTCCTTGTCCACTGCCTCACTGTTACAACCTGTATCATGACATCATGGGTGAATGTAAACTTCAGTATTGGGTTTCACTAAAGTAAAACAATGGTTGGACAGGTTGTTTAGAGAGGTGTGCACGTTTGCGTGGGGACACACATGGAGCAGAGATGAATGAATGCTCTGCAGGACCACTCACACGGATGCATTCCGTTGTGGAAGAGGAACCAATCTCTGTAATCAGGTGTTTGGAAGTAAACAGAAAACCCGAATAACTGTCAGGGTGGAAGCAGACAGAAAGCATACCACTCCACTCAGGAAAAAGATTCACTGCTGTCAACGAAAAGGACTCATCCACAATATTTTCCAGGCTGGTTCAGATAACAGTGAAGTAACAAGGCTGTGTGTGTGTCTGGGAAAGGCTTTCACAGTACGCCTTGAAAACCATTCCTTAGTAAAACTGACTGCTGGGAGGGAAGAGGTCGCAGTCTGTCTACAGTCTTTTGAATCACAAACCGGTTTTTCAGAAGCTCATCTCTCATCTGAGCAAGTGGATGCGTGTCTCCTGGTGCCCATAGCTGTGACCAGACTTTACAGGTCTCCAGGAGAAGCAGCATCCAACACTGACAGGACAGCTGTGTGTTAGTGGGATGGAGCAGGAGGCAGATGCTCGAAAATTAACCTGCACCTGAGCTGTGCAGAGGAGCTTCGAACCCACATTTCCCAGCCAGGGATGGAGCTGGTGAGGTGAATGCATTAAATGACTGCTGGGAATGCAAGAAAATTTTAAGGTAAAAATATGACATACCTATGTGTATGATTACATAGAGGAGAGTGCACCTGGGAGAGGGTTTCCTTGTCCAAATGGTTCCAGTCTGAGCGTCAAAGTACCTTGTTGGACTTCTACCAAGTGCTGTCAAGTCAAAAAGTGATTATGCCATTAATCTCCTTGTTGTCCCTAGTCTCCGTTGAAATCATTTTTTTCTCAGCTTTACTACTACAATTGTTTGACCAAGATGGGGCACTGTGACTCAACGTTGGGATCCTTCCCCCAGCTGTGGGTTGGATGTCCTCCTCCACTTACAGCCAGGGATTACAGCCAAATACGGTGGTCCAAATTATGTCCTGCTTTTGCTTTGTTTTGCCTTGGAAACATGTCCTTTCAGCAGAGCCAGTTGTGCCTGGCTCTTCAGAAATGTTCAGCCCCTCCAATCCCAGCTGGATTTTCAGAGATGAAGAATGTTCACATGAACAAGATTGAAATATTTGCCCGGGAGGTGTGGCAGCAGGGATGGCTGCCTGAAGATCTCTTTTCTACCAGCCAGTCTGCTCTGAAAATCTCTCCCAGAGCTCATCAGAAAACATGGCCCTAAAGCTGCCTTGCTTGGTCCCAAGACCTGCTGCATTCGAGCAAAACCTGGCACAGCTCTATCCCAGTCCACATATCCCAGAATGAGTTTAGGGATCAGGGACTGGATTAGAAAATGGTAAAAAACAGGGATGGCTAACAAATATTTTGCTCACAGAAGAGGTGTTTTTACTCTCAGCCAGCATTTACAAAGCTGGGATCATAATGAGAGACACAAATATTTCACAATGTTATTCTTATTCCAAAAGGTCATTCAGGCATTTTATCTTTTCCAGTTGGTCTCCATCTCTCCACTCTTGTAAATCACTGTTATTAATTAGGCATCCTCTATTAAACCCCCTGTGAGGAGGATTCCAGCTCCCGCACCACAGCAAGGGAGGGGTTACTGAACTTCTTCGCAGGGAAGAAAAAGCATTACCCCACCCTGAAGGATCATTCAGTGTTGGAGAGAGGAGTTGACAGCTGGTTTTTATTAGAATGGAGGCCTTTACAAGGCAGAGTTGGGGTAGGGGTGGGACATTTTCTCAATCCTTGGGCTGGGAGGTCGGGCTTGTATGGTCTCCAGCCAAATGGCATAAGAATCGAGAGGCTCTGCTTTTGATTTTCTTCTGTCTGAGGATGAGAGCAGGGCTGGTGCAGAGATCTGCTGGGCCTCCAGCTGGGCACTCCTGCAGCACAGGTGATGAGCGATGAGACTAAAAGCAAAGTGAGAAGGTGAGGGAGATAAACCCCAAAGAAACTTGGGGAGAGTGAGATGTGGGTACAGCTCTGAGCTTTGCTCCTCTACTAGAGCCATTGTATGGGCAACACTGAGTTTTTCTGTCACTCTAGCTGCACTGTGTCAGTATAAAAATCCATTTTCTTCTATTTCCTTACAGGAGACTGCATCCCCTCCATGCTTATGATGATGTAGCCATGGGGTTGCAGTCCTTCCATGGTCATGGTGTTGTAGCCAGCCACGGGGTGCAATACTGTTCACACACTGCCTCCTCTGCAGTATGTTGTTTCAATCCAATTGGCAGCTTCAGAGCCAACCTCATGTGAAAATGTTCTTTATATCCAAAGCTGTCTTCCTCATCCTCTTCCCCTTCATGGAGCATGACCAAAGAAGGGCAGCAAAGTTGTGGAGAACACAAATCTGATGAAGAGCAGCTGAGGAGACAAGGGTTGTTCAGTCTGGATAAGAGGAAGCTCAGGGGACACCTTATTATTTTCTGCAATGACCTGAAAGGAGGTAGTGACAAGGCAGAGGTTGGCCTCTGCTTCCAGGTAACACCAACAGGATGAAAGGTAATGGCTTCAAGTTCCACCATGGGAGGTTCAGGCTGGATATTCAGAAAATGCTGTTGTGCTGCAGTGGTACAGGCTGCCCAGGGAGATCATGGAGTCACCGTCCCTGGAGGTGTTCAAGCACCATGGAGATGTACACAGAGGGAAATGGTCAGTGGGATGGTGAGGTTGGGTTGGGGTTGGACTTGATCATCTTATAGGTCTTTTCCAACCTGAGTGATTCTATGATCCCATGACTCTATGATTCACAGAGACGTGGTACTACCCCCTGTGTGTAGTACAGAGCAGGAAGGGCTGTATCCAAACTTATACACATGCATCTGCTCCTTGTGACTATCAACGCTTCCTATGTGGCAGCATAGAGGAGCAATCCCAAAAGGTTTTCCATGGGCTTGCATTGAATTTGGAGGAATCTTGATTATTTTGATCCTCACTTTTATAGAAGGTTTCCAGCATTTTGGCAGGTCCTTGTTTTTTCTCTCATGCTTAAAATTGATTAATGGCATCCTGTCACGGGGCTGACTGTCACATGCCCTGTCACCTTCCAACCACCAATCCCTGCTAAATAATTACAAAAAAACCCCAAACCACCTCCAGGACATTTATAAATGGTTCCCTTGACTGTCACATGCAGAACACACACTAACACTGCGTGAAGTGTTACCCTAACCCCTCTGTGCATATGATGGCTTTCATGGCTCATTCGTAGCACACAGCATCTTGAAACTCACTGATAAAACTGTAATACCACACCCCATAGTATACATAACGATGTCATATTAATAAATATTTGCAGAGTGCCATGACTTGGCACTGCATTTTAGAGATTTTTAAATGGAGGAGCGTGGCCCCCTGCTCCAGGAGAGTTTACACTCAGGTCCTAGTTCTGCATATGTTTAATGTTATTGTGAGTTATCCATGGAGGGTCTCCTCTCTTTGTGGGGGCTATGTGGGAAGGAGAGAGGGTGAGGAGACACATGCATAAAAACTAATGACAAATGATGCTATGGAAGGCAGCATGGGTGGCATTAGTAATGGAAAATGCCTTTTTTTTTTTTTTTTTTTTTTGCATCTATGTTGTTGGTTGAAGTCCAGTTGAGTTCCTCAACACCAGAACTCTCTCAATGGCAGTGTATGGTTATACAGCTGGGAGAGATCTGTAACAGTCTTAGGACTTAATAATGGGGACGCAGAACTTTCTCTGTCCCACCTGAGTTACATCTGGGATCAGGGAGAGGTGTGAAGGGACTCTCCCTGCTCCCTGGTGCAAAAAAAGACAGGGATCTCCTGGAAAGAGTCCAGCAGAGGGCCACAAAGATGATAAAGGGCGTGGAACAGCTCCCTTATGAGGAAAGGCTGAGAGACCTGGGGCTGTTCAGCCTTGGAAAAAGAAGACTCAGAGTGGATCTGATCCACGACTATACATATCTAAGGAGCAGAAGGCCAAGGGATGAGGCCGGACTCTTCTCAGCAGTGTGTGGAGTTAGAACAAGGGGAAATGGTTGCAAACTGAAGCATAGGAAGTTCTGCACAAATGCGTGTGGGAACTTCTTCCCAGTGCAGTGATGGAGCACTGGAGCTGCATAGAGAGGTGGTGGAGTCTCCTTCTCTGGAGATGTTCAAGACCCACCTGGACACCTACCTGTGCAACCTGGTCTAGGGAGCTGCTTTGGCAGGGAGGTTGGACTAGATGATCTGTAAAGGTCTCTTCCAAACACTATAACTTTGTGATTCTGTGTATCCATTCACCACATTGCACCATGTCTTCAAGCTGCAGTGCTGGAGGTTATTGTTTGCTCAACAAGTGAATAGCTATTCTCCCAGTGCCTTTTCTTCGTGATTCCTCAGCACGTTGCCCTGTATGAAGAAACATTTACAAATGGTTAGGGTGCAAAAAACCACATCTCCATCAATCCTTATTTCTGCCCTCCACACTGCCATTAGCTATTCACCTCTCATCACCAATATTTAGTGCATGAAAACAGCACTTCCCTTACTACATTGCTTTTGCACAGCTCCAAGCACAGTAGGTGCCTACTGAAAAACATGGGTCTTATATCTACTGCTGTCTGCTACCTCTGTTCCCCTTGATTGATAACAACTACATTTTCCTGAAAGGCCTTTATAAATCAAGGTAATTTGGGGAAAAATAAGCTATTGGTGAAACTGGGATATTTGTGCAGCAAGACACACTACAGTAGGCATTCCAGGCAATTTCCTCGGGTGAATAAGTCCTCCTTGGAAAACCAGCAAAACTGGCTCAGGAGCTCTCTGGGCTAATTGAGAGGACTTTAAACTATGTTTGAAGGAGGAAGGGGGTTATAGCGAGCCTGACATGACAAGGTGATGAACAGTATAGCCAAGTTAGAGAGATAAAGTGCTAGTGAGGGCCTGCTGTATCTTATGATGAAGGCAACAGGGAGACTTAAGGTAAATACTTCAAAGGAATTAAGGAGTTATCCTCCAAGAAGCTGACAAGACCAGCTGTCCAGCTGAAGAGTCTCTACATCAATGCACTCAGCTTGGGGAACGAACAGGAGTTAGAAGACACCATGTCACTGGTAATGCTAATATAATTGTCATCACTGAAACCGAGTGGGATGATTCCCACTAAAAGTCTGCCTGGGATGTAGAGACCATGCAATGGTGGAATTCAAATTCTTGCAAGATATCAGACAGGTAAAGAATAAAATCAGGAAACTTGATTTTAGGAAAGGCAAATTCCAGTTTTTCAGGAAGTTAGTTAACAAAGCTCCCTGGGTGTCTGTCCTCTGCAGAGCTGGCAGATGCTCAAAGAGGCTTTCCTTAGGGCACAACAGCTCTCCATCCCCAGGTGTAGTAAGTCAGGAAAAGAAGGCAAGAGATTGGCATGGCTGAATTGGACCTGCTGGTCAAACAGGAGAGCAAGAAGAAAATGCATAGGCAGTGGTAGCAGATACAGGGAACCTGGGAGGGGTATGGGTGCTGCTAGACTCTGTAGGGATGAGGTCTGAAAGACCAAGGCCCAGCTGGAACTGGACTTGGCAAGGGGTGCAAAGAAGGATAAGAAGGCTTCTATAGGTACATCAGTCAGAAAAGGAAACTCCGGGAGGGTTCACGCACCAGTGTGCAACACAGACAGGCTGGTAACAATGGACAAGGCACAGGAAAGAGAGGGAGGAAATATGGGATAACCAGTATGGCTTCACCAAGGGCAGCTCCTGCCTGACCAACCTAGTCATTTGTTATGATAGTGTGACTGTGTCAGCGGACAAGAGAAGAGCCACTGATGCTGTCTATCTGGATATCAGTGAGTCCTCTGCCACAGTCCCCCACAACATCCTTCTCTCCCAGGTGAACTTCATGAGGTTCAACAAATCCAAGTGCAAGGTCTGCATCTGGTTGAGGCAACCCCACACTGTGAGTACAAGTTGGGGGATGTAAGGATGGAGCACAGCCCTGCTGGAGGTTGAGGGAGATGATCCTGCCCCTCTACTCTGTGCTGTGAGATCTCACCTGAAATACTGAGTCCAGATGTGAGATCTCAGTACAGAGAGACATGGACCTGTTGAAGTGTATCCAGAGGAGGGCCATGAAAATGATCCCAGGGTCAAACACCTCCCCTATGAGGACAGGTTGAGAGAGCTGGAGCTGTGCAGCCTGGAGAAGAGAAGGCTCTGGGAGACCTGAGAGCAGCATTCCAGTATCTAAAGGTGGATATAAGAAAGAAGGGGACAGACTCTGTAGAAGGGTCTGTTGTGATAGGACAGGGCGAAATTGTTTCAAACTAAAAGAGGAGAGATTTAGGCTGGATATAAGGAAGACTTTTACTTCAAAATAAGGGTATTGAAGCACTGGCACAGGTTACCCAGAGAGGTGGTTGGAAAATGGAGACACTGAGCATAGCTGCTGGCTAAACTTGGTGTTAAATAATAAGAGGCTTTCGGAAATCGGGACTGTGTATATGGAGTATTGAAGTTGATGTAGGAAATCTCATCAGTGACCTGTATATACTAATACAGTCTTTCCAGTGCAGGGACACATACACAAAAGTATAACCCTAGACAAATAAGTTTTCCAAAACTAGAACTTTAGGAAATGTATTTGGAGTTTCTTGGTCCTAAAGTAAAGCATTTCATTCTCCTCTTTCACCTGAAATCTATGATGAAGCTGAGTGTCTTTTTCTTTTTCTTTTTCTTTTTCTTTTTCTTTTTCTTTTCTTTTTCTTTTTCTTTTTCTTTTTCTTTTTCTTTTTCTTTTTCTTTTTCTTTTTCTTTTTCTTTTCTTTTTCTTTTTCTTTTTCTTTTCTTTTCTTTTTTCTTTTTCTTTTTCTTTTTCTTTTTTTCTTCCCTTCCCTCCCCTCCCCTTCCTTTTTCTTTTCCTTTATTTTCCCTTCCCTTTCTTTTCTTTTTTCTTTTCATTCTTCTTTTTTCTTTTTCTCCGCTCTTCTCTCCTCTTCCTCTCTGAGTCTTCCTCTCTTCTTTCCTTTTCCTTTGCTTCCTTTTCCTTTTTCCTTTTTTCTTTTCCTTTCCCTTTCTTTTATCGTTTTCCTTCTTCCTTCCTTCCTTCCTTCTCTTCCTTCCCTTCCTTCCTTCCTTCCTTCCTTCCTTCCTTCCTTCCTTCCTTCCTTCCTTCCTTCCTTCCTTCCTTCCTTCCTTCCTTCCTTCCTTCCTTCCAATTCCTTCCTTCCTTCCTTCCTTCCTTCCTTCCTTCCTTCCTTCCTTCCTTCCTTCCTTCCTTCCTTCCTTCCTTCCTTCCTTCCTTCCTTCCTTCCTTCCTTTCCTTCCTTCCTTCCTTCCTTCCTTCCTTCCTTCCTTCCTTCCTTCCTCCTTCCTTCTTCCTTCCTTCTTCCTCCTTCCTTCCTTCCTTCCTTCCTTCCTTCCTTCCTTCCTTCCTTCCTTCCTTCCTTCCTTCCTTCCTTCCTTCCTTTCCTCCTTCCTTCCTTCCTTCCTTCCTTCCTTCCTTCCTTCCTTCCTTCCTTCCTTCCTTCCTTCCTCCTTCCTTCCTTCCTTCCTTCCTTCCTTCCTTCCTTCCTTCCTTCCTTCCTTCCTTCCTTCCTTCCTTCCTTCCTTCCTTCCTTCTTCCTTCCTTCCTTCCTTCCTTCCTTCCTTCCTTCCTTCCTTCCTTCCTTCCTTCCCTTCCTTCCTTCCTTCCTTCCTTCCTTCCATCCTTCCTTCCTCCTTCCTCCTTCCTTCCTTCCTTCCTTCCTTCCGATTCCTTCCTTCAATTCCTCTTCCGATGTCCTTCTCCTTCCTTCCTTCC